>NW_027094088.1:110108699-110293699 GCF_029207755.1 Chamaea fasciata | reverse complement strand
GTTGTCTGAACTACTCATCTTGACTTCTTGCATCAATGATTTAGATTTGGAGCAGCTCAAAGAGATTCTTCTCATGCAAAGGTGGGATGACTCAGACCATACACTGACTTGTCTCTTTTTATGAACCAGAGACAGATAAGCACCAATGAGGCACTTGTAGACGGATAAAATGTGGAGAATTAACTTTCCACTCATGTCTGTGGGCCACTTTTGATTTTTTTAAGTGATACTAATATTAATCCTGAAAAATTCCATCCAATTATATTTTTCATAGACAGAATTATTAAAGCCTAATCTCAGAATCAAAATAATGTCACTTTGTGGAAAATAAGGGATGTAAAAGCTTTATAAAACAGTAAAGCAATTTTTGCAGATCAAAGGAGGAATGCTTGGGAGTTGAAGGAAGATTTTGTTTTGTTTTTAATTTAGGTAGTACTTTTGCAAGGCTTTTTTTTTCTGTTTTCTGATTCTTCGCTCAGATGGCAACTTGATCTGTCAGTTTTGTGTCACTGCTTGTTTATGCCATAAATGTCATTTGGAATGACAACACTAGGAAAAGGTCAGGGCTATTACTAAACAAGCTTACCCCCTGGAGCCTAATACAGTCAAGACACTGTGATTCAGCTGCTGGGAGTGGCTGGAGAGATGGCAGCAGGGAGAAATATTTAGGTATTTTTCAGGGCTGGTCCATGGAAATCATACCTTGGGGCTCAAAACGGGACAAAGCCAAGAGAAGCCTTATGTGTTTGATTCAGGTAATGTATTCAGAGGAATTAACAGCAAGTGCCAGGATTCGAGGAGCCAGCAGAGCTGTCTGTTTCTTTTTATTAGTGCATGGATGCTAAATACTGCTCAGAGAATGAAGTTTGATCAATAAATCATCCCCTAGTTGCTGTTCTGCATTGGCTTCTTTGCCTGGACTGTTAGAAGAGGACCATGTGTTTGCCTTTTTTCTTTTCCCCCAGAGTAAAAATTCTGCAGTAAGTAGAAACATGAAGGAAAGAGGAAATCAGCTCTAGGTTAACGCTGTTTGCTGTCATCTGTGGCTTAGGTAGATAACCTTGCATATCGGTGACTCCTGCTGAGGGAAGGAGTTAACTCTCTAAATAACAACAGCAGCTACTAATCCAGCCCAAAATGGTAATAATTATATCAGTTGATTGAGAACTATTTAAGCAGGAGGATTGTGGGGAGTGGGGGGGAACCATTCCTTAGACATCTTCAATCAAAAATATTTGAATCACCTTTTGCAAGACCACTTTTGGATAGGCCACCATAACACGATGGAGTGGTTTGGGTGGGAAAGGACCTTAAAGATCATGCCATTTCAACCCCCTGCCATGGACACTTTCTAGTAAACCAGGTTGCTCCAAGCCCCATCCAACCTGGCCTTGTACATTTCCAGGAATGGGACGTGGTATCAGATACCTACAATTTTTTTTTTTAAATCAAATCATGTTAGGATTTTAAGAATTCCAGATTGGACACCATGTTGATAGACTCCCTAAGAATATAATTAAGCTTGGTTTAATGAAGGTATTCACTTATTCAAGTTGAAGAACCTGTGTGCCTACCATTATTCTTTGGACCTACAACAAAATAAAGACATTTGTGTCCAAACTAATGATCTTGGAAAAGCCATGGAAATAAAGACATGGAATACATGCTGAAATTTGTCTTGAAGCACTCACTTTCTTTCAAGTAGTGAAAAGAGAAAAAAATTATAAGTAAGTAAGTAAGCAAACAATCTTCTCATCAAGGAATGATGAAAATGTGAAGTTGTAAATACCTGACATGTAACTTCTGGTTGTTTGGCCACCGGAATTTTCTTTGCTATCAGAGTTACAGAGAGAAGAGGAAAGTTGTCAATGAAAATAGAGTTCATATGCCTGAAGGTTTGTCCTAAAACTAAATCTTTGGAATTGTTAGAAGGCCTTGTCTTTTTCTTGAGACATTAGTTGGTAAAATAAATCACACTTTATATAAAAAATATACTTTTGCTGATTAACAAAAGCCAGGTGTAACAAAAAATGTCCCTTTCAAACTTTCAGAATTCTTTTTCTTCCTCCTTCTTTTTTTTTATTTTTTCTACTTTAAACAATAAAAAGTCTCCTAGTGTTTGCCATTAAACTGAGTTTTCATTTCTTTATCAGATAAAGTGTTGAAAATGTGAAAATCATGCTATTGCAGCTGAACTGGGGTTTATTTATTTTATTTCTATTTTACAAGCACTTATCTAGAAATCTTAATGTTCTATGAAAATGGTGCCAGAAATAAAGGTTGATCCAGCTTTATGAATCAAAGTCCAAACTTGCCATTAATAATACAAGATCCATAAATATTGATAATCTTCCTTTATGATAAATGGGAGGAGGCAGAAGGAGGGAAAAAAGAAAAAACACACCAGGAGAAACTTTATACTAATTATTATTTATTATTCCATGGTGAAAAGCAGAAACATTGACAATGGAAGTCTGATTGGTCCCATCTGTGGCACCAATTTCCCAATTCATTTTGAGTAGGACTTCCCTCAGCAAGGATTTCTTCTTTTCCAATAAAGACATGCACATTCTTGAGAAGACTGAGTCTTTCTAGACATTTACCTGTAGCTATTCACCCAAAATTTAATAGGCCAGCAGCACTTAATGAGAAAGAAATCACAAGTCACAGCAGGGGATTAGAGCCAGCCCTTGCATGGCTCACATGTGGCACAGCAGCTCAGCTCTGCCACGTACCTCTCCATGCCAGAAGTACTTTCCCTGTGCTCCAACCCCCTGGGTTTGGTCCCCAGCAGTCTGACTGGATTAAGAATGGAGTCAAATGCTGCTGTTGGTCTTATCAGAACAGATCTGAGCCCAACACGATGAAAACATAAGGAATCAGGATCACGGTATTTTCCCTCAGTGCTCTTGTCAGAAACAATTGGTGCAACAGAAAGAACATCAAGGGGCTGCTCTCTTACTGTGAAATATTCAGATTCCCCCTTCAATTTGGGCTGCTTTGGAGAGCTGATGACTTCCCATACTCTTCAAATACAAAGGCAGGGTGTTTTTGTGAGTGGAGGCAGCTCAGCAGAAGGCCTGAGAAGAAGCACAAATCTTCATGGAGCACTGTGGAGAAGAATAGAAGGAAATTCTTTCATATTACAAGCAGAAACATCTGTCTCTTCCATGTGGCAAGACGCAAAACCCCAGAAAACGTGTCTGTTTTGATTAAAAGCATGGAACAATAGTTCCATATTATCGCAGGAGATTGGGGGCTGTGGGAATCAACAACTGAGCTGTCCCATCTCAGCCAGCGTTGAGAGACTTAATACATTCACTTGCCTTCCCCTCCCTACTGGTGTGCCCATAATTTCCATCTCTATGAAGCCAGGCATTAATAACAATGAAATTCATAGGGGTATATTTTGGAATGCTAAGTGATGAATTTTGCATCCAGGCAAGCAGCTTGCCATCAGGGTGAATGGGAAGTGAAAAAGTAGGACATTAACTTGACTGTAGGAGTTGTCCTAAGGTGCTGGAGAGTTAACATGTTTACCAGAGGCTTGTACTCCATGTGATCTCACAAAACAGAAATAGTAGGCTGGAAAGAGGAGATTTGACCAGTTCACAACTCTTCCAGTTCCTCATTTCCTCTATCTAAAATAAATCTGCATGTTCTACTTCAGAAAAACCTCCCATGCTTCTTCAGGATATGCTTATATCAGTCTCTGTGTGCAGAAGCAACCTTTGAAACCAACTGTAGGGCCAGTTACCAGCACAGAGCCAGGCATTGCAATTTCTCTGTGTAAAAACTGGTGCCTTTCTTTCTTGCAAAACTGCAGAACAGAACAGCAAAGTATCCTAGGTGTGGAGGTTGACCAACAATAAACAGAAAATCTGTAAACCCTGAAAACTAATACTGTGTAGAGGGGCTGCAGAGCAAGATGAATGAAAAGCTGCATGGTGTGTGGAGTGTTTGGAGGGATTTTTTTTTTTTTTTTTTTTTTTTTTTTTGTGTTGCTGTTGTTGTTGTTGTTGTTGTTGTTTCAAAAGGAGATTTTCTTACCCCAGGCCAGAAGCCTTTGTGTCAGGGAGACTGTCTCATTTCTCTGCTCAAAGGCTGTCAGAGATGACTGAGATTTGAAAATGCTTTCTGATGTTGACGAGGTCAAGGGAGACAGAGCTGCCTACCATCAGTGGCTGCGTCAATGGTGGGATGGGAGGACACGTGAGAGGGAGTGTGGAAAGAAGCCCGTGAAATTGTTATCTCTGGAGAACTAGATAAAACAAAATAAATAGTATAAAATAGAATATGGGAGAAAGAAGAGGCACAGGTCAAACAGTAACGCCAAAGTTTATGGCATTATTATTCAGCTGGAATAAGGGAAAATATCTTGGTTCCCAACTGGGGATGTTCTGAAGAGAGGGAAACTGACTGGAGGCAAAAGATATATTAATATTACTCCACTTAATCAATACATAAAATCCTCCAATGTGTTTTTTGTACAAGCCTGCTCTGCAAAGTTAACACCTGCAGTGTTTTCTGATTCCATCTAATTGTGCTTGCAGTAGTTCAAATCAGGACTGCCCAAAGCAGCCAGGAATTGAATCAGGCCATGGAAGTGGCTGCCAGAGATTGCACCCATCTTGCCCAAAGGACAGTGGGCCAATGTCACTGTCACCCTAAAGATGGACTCTCTCTGTCCTCCCTCACAAAGCAGCAGCAGGAGCCTACTTGGATCAACCTGTGATATTCCATTTAATTGTAGATTTCCAAAGTTCAGAGAAGAGGCTATAACGTGGGATGTGGTTCTCCAGGGCCTGTGCTTCCCCACAGGGATAACCAGCTGGGCCGATCCCACATAACTTTGTGTCTCAAATCTGTTCAGAGGAGCAACCATTTCTGTAGGGCAGCACACATGGCCAGCTTTAGAGTGCTGGCATTGGTTTCCAGCATGCCAGTACACAGTGGTAACCGGTTTCATCATTGATTTCACAAAATCATCAGATAAAGACAAAAATGGATGTCACTATTTGTGCCAGAGACTTACATTGGCCTTTTCTTCACTATGTTCCCCTTATGTGCAGGAAAAGGTGGAATTGTTCATCCACGTGCGCTGGGCAGGATGCACAGCTCTTCTTCAAAACCCCAACTGTGTGAACCATTTCTGGCTGTGGGGCCACAAACCTCCTCCTGTTCCATAACTCTTGAGTTTGCTGTGGTGCCCAGTGGCCCACAGGAGATGCTTCCCACTTTTGGATGCGCTCTTTGAGTCAGAGGAAGACCATAATGATAAAGTGGGAAAGGGGAATGTCAACATGGAAAGCAAAGTGATTCAAAAATTCAAGGGATTTTACCAGGTGATAAATGTCTTGTTTTATGACGCTTCCTTGTTGATGGTACAGGGTTTGAAAAGTGGCTTGCATGTGTGCAACAGGTAAACATTTTGTCTTCTGTATGGGGAGAAAGATACGGGAGAAGGTGTGTGGAATGGATCCATACGTTCCTGGTAACTCTGCCCTGTCAGCTGTCACTGAGCCCCAGGGAGGACCACAGGACATCCCACAGAGATATTTGGCTGCTCCACATCCTGGCAGGCACATGTGGCAGGAGGGAGGGCAGGGCAGGAAGCAGGGGCTTGGCTCCACCTGCCTGCACTCAAAGCACCCCACAGGGCAAATCCCACCCCACCAGGGCCACTCCAAAGCATTTCCACTCCCAGATCCCACAGATGGAGGCTCATTGCAGTCTCTCCTCTCCCTGATGATTAGCATCCCTTTCGCCTTGTCACATGAACTGTTGGAAGGATGGATATCTAACCCTGGATAGCTAACCCTGGATATCTAACCCCAGTGACATAATCTGATTTAAAGCTTTTTTTTTTTTTTTTTTTTTTTTCCCCCAAAGACCTTTAAAATTTCATGGATCTGGCTTGACGGTCAGTCAAATACACTCTGAAACCAATACAGCAGAGCAGGAGCCAACCTTCACAGATTCCAGCAGTTTTATTTTAAATAAGGAAGGAGGCTCCCTTTTATACTCTGCCTGTGCAGGTGATGTGGAACCACAATTATTTCCGTATTATTAAATATGGGTAACAACTAGTTCTGTATTAAAATATTACACAGTTCCAGGTCTCTTTTACACTGAGCCAGGTGGTGTAGGATGATCTATCTCCATAATATTAAACTGAACCTCCACAACTGAGTGGCTGCATCAAAAATACCTATTGGAAATGGTCTCTGGACTGTGCCAAGTCCCAGACTGTGTCAGGATGTCATCCAGGGCAATACTAGAATACACCAGCACCCTGCTGGTGGTCCATAGCTATTTTATTAGCTATTATAGATATAGTCAGAATTTAAATTTAAGTTTTAATCTTTTCAAAGCTCATATTTATGATCTAAGGCTACAAATTATTCTAATTTTTTTGTGCCTTTTTTTCCTTGTCACAGCAATCCAGTCTCAGACCCTGAACCTGATTGCTCATTCCCATGTTACTCCTATTGCCATCTACTCTCTTGCCTACCACCAGTTTTACATTAAAACTATCTGTATGTCATGTTGTAAACCATATCAGTGAAATGACAGCAAGGGACATAAAGACAGCAGGACATGGCATTAGTCATGTGCATTCTTTGCATCAATTTGCATTAATTGTTGGCATTAATTTCTTCATTTCAAAGTGAAGACATCTCACATTAAATCTCAAGGTGGCTTCCTGATCATTATTTTTTCTTAACAGTAAGAATGTTAAATAATCCAGTGTATGACCTAAACTGAGGCAAATGAGGGGATATTGCATCTCTGTTGTCACCAAGGAAACAAGAAGGAGTGACAGTTTCCATCAGCTGAGCACTCACCTCTACACCTTCAGTTCACCTGAGGTAGCAGCCTGGCACTTCCATCAGGGGTGGGTAAAGTAGAAGGTATAAATATAGCAGGAGGTATAAAAATTTCTCTAAAACCCATGGAACAACAGGGAGGGAGAGAGAAAGGAAATAATTTATTCATTGCCATCTACTCACACAGTTGCAGGAGGGTGGGTGATTGTAAATTAGGGTGACTGTGCCAGGAGGAAGTGAAATTCCTTCATTCCAGGGCACCCAGACCTGCAGAGGCTGTTGGGTACTACTCAGTAAAGCAGCACCTGGGGTAGAGCTCCTGGGAATTTCTGACAGAGAAGCTAAAGGCACCTTTGAAGATTTCCATTAAAAATCCTATTTGCAGTGTAAGAAAAGTAAACAAAGAGGAATAACTTTTAAAATAGGGAACTAATGTGAGGTTTCTAAGTCTATAATCAGCTTAAAGTGTAAATTAAAATAACACTCAGTTCACACTTTCTTTTCTTTAATTAAACTCACAAATAAATATAGTTAAATGTGAATGTTTCTTTGCATCTAAATCTTCCACTTGTTCCTAACTCCTTTTATTGCAACTGCAGTGTTTAAGAGATAAAGATTTACTTCTTACCTTAAAACCTGATCAAAAATGACCTTAAAATATAACCCTCCTCCCTTCCTTGGGAGGAATTTTTCTTACGTGTTTTCTGCATCTACAAGCTCTGGGATTTATCTGTGCTTATGAGGAAAGCAATTTTCTCCTTCTAACCAGATTTTACTCTGGAGTAAAATATATTTTATTTGGGATAGTTTTAGTTTATATAGCTACAATAAGCTTCCATCTGATTCTTTGATTTTATTTATATTTTTTTAGGTGATCTAGAAGTACTTAGCTCAGTCGCTTTAAAATCAAGTAAATAAATACATAAAAGCTTTTCACATAGCATTCTATGAAAAAAAAAAAAAAAGAAAAAGAAAAAGAAAGCAAATCTCCAACAACAGCAGCTTGGAGTAGGTTTACAGTTCTTCAGCCTCTGCTCTAGCCCTGCAGCCTGATGGGACGCTGGTGTCCTTGGAGGAATGGTCGAAGGAATTGCTGGGGGCCAATTGCTGATTTTATCATTCAAACACAAAATTTGTTACACCACTTTATCGGTCACAGGGAAAGCAATTATAGTGTAGTTCAATTTTCCACTCAATGACTGTGCTGGGGATCAAAGTCAGTTTTTTATGATGAAGAAAGAAGTGTTTTGCTGTTTTGTTTGTTATTTAAAATAATAATGATAAAACCTTGCATTTCCAGTAGAAGATTGTGTTTCCTTTTTTTTCTTTCTGGAGATGGAGCTGATTATTTTCATTTTTCTCTTGTTAAATAATCAAGCTATATTGTTGGTATTGTTGGTGGTTTATTGGCTTGTTTTTTTGGTTTTTTTTTCTTTCTTTTTTTTTTCCCTTTCTCTCCTCATTGACTAAAGTCATTTCAATGAAAATGCAATAAAATGCAATTGTCATGCTTAAAAGCAGTATAGCATTAGAACCCTAACCACAAACACTGGAGTTGAAATAGTCTGTGTGACACATTTCTTAGTATGAAATGTTTCCTTCTGGTACCCTTTGAAACAAGAAATATTTACTGTGCACATTTTTTTTTAATATATCTTTAGCCATCTAGAATCTAATCGTGACAAAAAATAATTATCATGTTAATAAACAGCCCATTTCAAAAGAACCAAACATATATTTGGTGATCATCCAAAAACAAATTGGATTGACTCCCACTATAACAGATAAATCATCCATAGAACTCTCTTTTAATCATAATTTTTATTTTGATTTTTCTAAAGAGATGTAAAACAAGAATCAGAATACACTACAACAGAGGGAGGAAAGTGTATTTCATCAAATGAAACTGTGCTAATCGCACTTACACAGAGCTTTTATCTTTACAAATTTTAACTAATTTATCCTTCAGACTCTCCTGTATGGTAAGAATTCAAGCAGTAAGAGCACAATGTTGCCATATCAAAGAAAACCACATAAATTATTTAGTCAAATATTTTAATCACTCATTCTCAGAAAGCAAAACAAAGTTTCCTGGATATTTGAAGATTTTATTTCTTCATTTGATTTTTTTTTTTAAATGTTTCACCATAGTCTCACTGCTTAGAGTGGTTACATAAAACAGGATCTTATACCAATGTTCAGTTTCTTCAGCTCACTGGTTTTTGTTGCTGTAAAATTGCCTCTTTCCTTCTATCAAAATTAGACTTGTCCTTGCTAGAAATAGTCTCTGTCCAGGAGCGTGTGTTACTTCTTCTCACAAGTGTTGACTTTGTGACTTTTCAGTGAAACTTCTCATATTATTCAAGTTAATCAAATGCTTTTATATTCTGCTTCAACATAGAGAGCAATACCTATGGAGAAAAAGATATTTTTACGCTGATTTTTAAAATAATAGAAAAAAAGAATTGATTTTTTTGTTGGTTGATTGGTTTTGATTTTTTTGCGGGATTTTTGGTTTTTATGGTTTTTTTTTTTGAGTCTTGTGTTGCTTCCATCATTGCCTTGGTTCATAGATGAGGATGGCTTTTAAGCATGCAGGGTTCACCAAACTGGACTTTTCCATTAAGGTTTTGGAAAAAAAGTTCATAGCCTAGCTTCTACCAGGTTCTATCTGAGCTTCTTTATTATGGTTTTTGAAACTTCTAATAGTTACAGTGCAGACAAGACATGGTGAACTGAGCTGGGGCAAAAAAATAATAACTCCTCCACCTCCAAAACTGTTGGAAATTGTTGAAAACTTCAACTTACCTTTTGGAATAATTTTTCATATTTTTCTTCAAAATTTCATATATGTTTATTCATCCCATCCTTACAGTTTTAATCAACATAAATGATAAAAACACAGACATTTTTATGGTGTTTTGTTCTGTGAGTGTTAAAGAATTTATGCACTTTTTAAAAGAATAGAATCGCAGAATCATTAAGGTTGGAAAAGCCCTCAAAGATCATTTGAGTCCAATCATTAACCCAGCACTTCCAAGCTCACACTAAACTATGTCCCCAACTGCCACATTCACATGGATTTTTTTATTTAAATATTTACAGGGAATTTTAAAAAGCAAAGAAGAAGGAGAAAGAAAAGAAGAGAAAGAAAAGGAAAAATGAAAGAAAAGAGGAAAGGAAAAGCAAACAATGAAAGGGAAAAAATGGCAAAGGAAAATGGAAAAAAAAAGGAAAAGGAAAAGAAGAAGAAGAAGAAGAAGAAGAAGAAGAAGAAGAAGAAGAAGAAGAAGAAGAAGAAGAGAAAAAGAAAAAGAAAAAGAAAAAGAAAAAGAAAAAGAAAAAGAAAAAGAAAAAGAAAAAGAAAAAGAAAAAGAAAAAGAAAAAGAAAAAGAAAAAGAAAAAGAAAAAGAAAAAGAAAAAGAAAAAGAAAAAGAAAAAGAAAAAAAGAAAATTAAATCTCAGGGGGTTATGTTTGACCTTCAAGCAATGCAGCTCAGTTTGAAAAACCTCCCGCTTCAAAATATTAGCTCTGAATTAATGCTTGACAATTCCAGCCCCTGTAACAGCACAGAAAAACTCATTCACAGGCACTGTTTGAGAAACCCAATTTTATTTAATATATTTGCCTGCTTATAGCAAAAGAAAAGTAAAAAAAAAAAAATCATTACTTTGTCCTCCCCAGCTATAAAAGCAACCAGAGAGCTCTGCTCTGACAAATTCAAATTAGTGGATGGTTTCTCCCACTTGGGAGGCTGTAGCCCTGGCATGTGGTCAGAGATAAATTTTTTAGTAAACCTGTACCTAAAGTGATGAAGGGAAACCTCCCAGTTTGCTCATTCACAGGTGAGCTGATAGCAAAGCAGGGTTGCTTTTTTGTTCATGCACAAAGATGGGATGCGAGGAAGGTGGGATGGGGTAAGGGAAGGGAAGAGGTCAGGGATGAGGAGTCAGCTGGGGAGAGAGGAACCAGGCTCACCAGCCTGGCTGCATGTAAATGCTACAGAGTCTGCAAGCCCACAACTCGTAAGTAATTTCTGGAAGATTCCCAATAAACATGATGAAATTAGGTTCACTGCAACAAGACGGAAAAGGTAAATATATCCTTAACTCAGCAATAAACATCAAGTGCCAGAAACTCATGACGCTGTCTTATCAATCTCTTTACTTCCTTCTCCTGGTTTCTCATTTTTGACTAAACAGTTCCCCATCCAAGATTTTTTTTTTTTAAAGAAAATGCCAATCTCTCAAAGATCTGAGTCACTTCAGAGGCTTCCTCAATTTTTTAAAACATATGATTATGCAAAGAACTTGCTATGGAACCTGGTTTAAGGGTGGACATGGCACTGACAGGTAAATGGTTGAATTCAATTATCTTGGAGCTCTTTTTCAACCTAAAAGATTCTCTGATTCCGAGGTGGTGCAGGCTGTCTTTAAGGAAAGAGTCAATCATTTTAGCTCCTGATAGAAGGTTTTTGGGAAAAATATACAAATAAAATTGGCAGTTTAAGCAAGAGGTGTGGGATGTAGAGCATTGCTGGGAAGTGGGACATCCTCATCTAAAGTGTGAACTTTTCTCAGTTATCCTCTTTAAGGATCCAGGGGATTTGAGCAGTGAGCAAATGCCTCAGTTATGCGAGATCATATAAAGAGACAAAAGATCACAGGACAACTATCAAGCAGTTGATACAAAATTTTGGAAGAGATTTGTGGACACAGGTCACAGAGTGGGACACATGAGATTGCAGATGAAAGTTGAGTTGCTGCTCCACGAAGAAGAGCAGGTGTCAAGCCCAGTGTTGTCACAGTGACAGCTTGGATCACCACAATAGTTTTCCAAAACCTATCACCATTCTTTTATTTTCTTTAAATTATGAAAGACTGTGCCAGCCTTTGAGGATCAAATTGGTGAACTTCAGAGATAAAAACAATGTTCTCCAAAGTGTGATCTAAAAGCAGCAGTTTTCTGAGCTGGTAAGAGTACTCTCTAAAGCAGCTCAGAGAGTGGTTTGTCTGAATCAAGTGTATCATGGATTCACAGAATCACAGAATACAACTTCTGCTATCCCAGGTTGATCCAAGCCCCATCCAGCCTGGCCTTGGACACTTCCAGGGATCCAGGGGCAGCCACAGCTTCTCTGAGCAACCTGTGCCAGGGCCTCATCACACTCTGAGTAAAGATTTTTTTTCCTAAAATCTAATCTAATCCTGCCCTCTGAGAGTTTGAAGCCATTCCCCCTTGAACTACCATAACATGACCTTGTGAAAGGTCCCTCTCTCAGGCCTCTTGCAGCCCCTCGCATGGTCAGCTGGGAAAGTCAGCTTGGAATGGTCGTGATTTAAATTAGCCTGTGTGCTGTTATGGAGAAGGAGTTTCATTTTAATGGGCTGCTGCGCAGTGTTAGTTCAGAAAAATGGTTCTCAGAATCTCATCTGAGAGAGAAGACTGAGTACCTACTCACTTGGGGCTAGCAGTGAGTTTGCATTAAACACCTAATTCTTTGGGAAGTGGAAAAGTTTATCCAATATGCAATACCTTCTTTGAATGTCATAAATATTGAACTACTGTGTTCAAGTATTGCATGAGAAAGAGTAAGAATTATCTCATGATGGGTGACTACACAGCTCACTGATTGCACAACAATTTGGAAAGTTTGGTTCAAATATCTGTAGGTGAAAGATGATAAGTGACCAATTTTTTTGTTTTCTACCCAAAAATACAATGGGAAATTCTCCTATTTATTGTGAGTAAGTCAGTCTTACCCTGACCAGTAGAAGGAACACTTTTGCATTCTCTTTTCAACAAAGGCTCAAGATAAAGTTGGGGGTCAGTTCTTGTTTTATACAAGCCCTCTGATAGAAACACACAATATTGTATTATCAAGAAAAGAAACACTAATGTTTGATGACATTCCTTTGACAAGTTGTCATGTTTCAATCTAAATTAAAACCACATCTGACACACCAAAAACCTTGTCTTGATCTGTCTTGTTTGGATAGTGCCAGTCCATGATATGACCTGAAATCCATTCCTTGAGGTCATTTAGACAGACTCATTGAAACAATATATACTGGCTTCATATATTGGCTGCTGGTCAATGAAAACTCTGTCTAATGTGACACTGGAGACTCTATCCCTGCCTGAAAGGAGTAAATGGATTTGATTTGGGGAAGGGAGAGAAGAGAGCAGAAAGTCTCTCAAAGGGAAAGTTCAGTAATATGGCCCTACCTCACACGAACACTCCCTGTGGATCACCTCCCTCTCTCACATGGATGAGCATGGATAAGGATAGCTCCAAGAGAGCACCTGACTTGTAAGAAATGAATCTTGGGTTTCCTTCTTGGTTTTACTTGGGAAAAGATCTTACAACAGTTATACTTTTCTTTTTCCAGGTAGAAAAAGTGGGACATTACTGTTTCAGTGGATCCACAGATAAAAACTACACCATAGTGACTATCTCCAGAACTCTAAGGGAAATAAATATTAAGCAAAAGGCAAATCCCTAGAATTTTATTTTTAATCCTCTATCTTTCCCTGAGTATTGTGAGGTTTGCTGCAAGTTAACACATCAGTTTGTATTCCCTTGGATAACCAGCCTGGCTTAGGGAAACAAGAATTTTGCCCATACCAGTAAATTCAACATGCCTAAACTAATTCCCCATCCCCACCAAGGCCAGCAGGCACAGGATAGCCTACATCCATGCTCTTGAATTCCCTCAGCTCCTTGATCACAAGGAGGCTGCATCTGTAAGGCCTACTGGCAGGGGTACTTGGCCTTTTCTCATTTTCAAATGGATTGGTTGAGAGCAAAGGGGATAAAGACAAATAACTTCCCATTCACACAGTTACATGATATAGATTGTAAAATTTCACTTCTTAGGAATATTTTCTTGAGCTGTTTAGTTTATGAAGATGGATCATGAGCATCCTCTCCTCCAAGTGTTTTGCCAGGGAGAGTACAAGGATGAAACCATGGAAAGAAAGGGAGATTCTAATCCTTTGAATAAAGCCTGTGCCTGTGACGCTGGTTGGTTATTCTTTTCCTTTCGCCTGTGTTCCTCCTGCCTTGTCTCTGTCCTACCCATCTCACCAAGGCTGCTGAAGCCCACTTTCATATTTGGATCCCACAGGGATAAGAATGAAGAATTCACAGGTCTGCATGCCATGAAGGTACATTTTCTGATCCACTCCCATTATATGAGAGCCCTTGGAAAGGCATTGGTATTTCCCCCTGTTTTCAGCTTAGTGTCTTGATTAAAGTTCCTGAGGAAGGTTATCTACACCCAATCTAGAGGCACTGGATGTTGGAAACTCCATCTTTTGCCCTGGAAATGTGTTCCAGTTCCACATTGCCCTCACAGTTTAAAATGTGTGTCTAATTCTTCATTCGAATTTCTCTGCTTCCAGCTTTCAGCCATTGGATTTTGTTATGCCTTTACCTGCCTGATTAAACAGCCTGTTAGTTCAGGGTAGTTTCTCCCTGAAAAAGTAGTGCTGCTGTGTCTTCATTTTCTTTTTGATAAGTCTGGGCTCTTCAAGTCTCTGGTGATAAGATGTTTTCTCCCACCTATCTGGGAGCAATTTTCCAACCTATTTTACTGCTATTAAGGACATGAGAACACCTGTATTGTAGCCCCATTTTTTCCTTCCTTCCTATTTCCCTGTGGTGGTAGGCAGTATCCAGTAGGCATATTAACCTTTCCAAACCTGGAACTCCCTCAAAAATATCACTGACCTGGTATTCGCTCCTATTATTCCCTTCTATTGAGATTTCAGTCCACTGCAGTCTGGAATAGTAAAGTGAGTAGTTGCAGAGCACACGCGTGGGGTCTTGAATTCTTCCATGGAATCACAGAACCATGGAATGAATTGGGTTGCCAGAGCTCTTAAGGATGGTCCAGTTCCACCCCCCTGCCGTGGAAGTTCAACAGCAATGCATATTGAAAGCAAAAATAAATTTATTTTAATCTAGCTAAACTTAAGTGAGACAGGAGAGTCAGACACCTGTTGTACCTGTTCATCATATCAGAGTCCTGTGGGGAGATGGAATGGAGTAGATGTTGTCACAGACACTGCACCTCTTTCACATGGAACACAAGCTGCTTTGAGGGCTTTGCACCTGAGAGTCAAGCAGGTTGTTGTGTGGGGGAACCAGGGAAGGGATTTCAGTTCTTGCATTTCCACCTTCAATGCTCCACACATCTCCAGTACCTGCTTTCAAGGCTGTTTTCAATGAAGGGAGTGTGGATGTAGTCATGGTTAAGTTAAACTTCCTTGTATCGTGTTTTTGACAGAGATTATTTCAAGTGTTGATGCATTTCACTGTGAAAAAGATCCCTGAATTCTTGCAGTGTTTTCCATCATGATTTGCAACTTTAAACTCCTTTCCTTACATACATTTTCTGCAGACACAGGAACTCTTGGCACTGATTTGTCTCATTGACTTCAATGGCTGAGCCTTTCCTCCCAAAAGCAATCCAGATTTTCATCTATGAATTACTTCCATAAGGTCAGGGCACGTTATTTTATGTAAAGGCTTTCCCCCTGGAGCTCCTAGTACTTGTCCTCCACAAGTCCCTCATCTAAGGATAGCAGAAGCACTTTGGCTGAATCAAAAGGAGCTACTTGAAGCCTGTGAAGATTCCCAAAGAGGTAGATCTGAAATTCCAGGTGCGGCATCTCCTCCTCAGAACAGGAACAAGATATTTATCAGGAATTCAGAATGGAATTTTACAACCAGGTGATCATCCAAGACAAAAGCCTCCCTCTCAGCCAGTCCCTGACTTGCAGGAGATACCCTGGTGGTAGTCACCCTTTATATACATGGAGTAAGTATGACATGTGGTATTTAAGCTGAAGGAGGGCAGTCTAGATTAGATATTGGGAAGGAATTCTTCCCTGTGAGGGTGGGGAGGCCCTGGCATGGGTTGCTCAGAGAAGCTGTGGCTGCCCCTGGATCCCTGGAAGTGTCCAAGGCCAGATTGGGTGGGGCTTGGATCAACCTGGGATAGTGGAAGATGTCCCAGCCCACGGCAGGGGGTGGAACTGGATGGTCCCTTCCAACACAATCCATTCTATTTCATAGGCTGAGACAGATTGAATCCCCTCTTAGTTTTGTTACTAAATCTGATCCAGTATTTGTAACCCCTTCAGCCTCACGAAGGCACAGGTTGATTTGAAATGATGCCACACGTCCCTAATAATTTTCATGTTCAGTGAATCAATAAACACCATGTCTCTTGTTTGGTTCCTCCTTGTGCTGCATCAGCCTGAATTATGCAGAAACCCAGGCTTGAGCTATTATCAGTATTCTTACACCTTTGGAGCTTGAGACAGCCTTCCATTGTCTGACAGTAGCTATGAATAAATGGGAAACACCAATTTTTATTCATTTACATAAAGAAGAAGAAGAGGTAAAAGGTTCAAGATTGTGGCATGAGGCTTTCCAAAGACAGAGCCTACTGTGTTTTTCATGGCTTAGAAATAAATGTTTTTAATAGTTTGTGTAGAAAATTGTTTTGTGTCTATCTGAAGTACAGTTGGATTAAACTTTGGATATTACATAATTTTATGAAATTCCTATGAACTCTGTACTTATTTGAAGATGGTTTAATGAACCAAACCATTTCATTATCATCCTCTCTTAGCCAGTCAGAAACCCCAATTTGTGTGTTGTGTGCAAGGGCTGCAGGTTCTGTGAGCAATACAACTGTAAACAGCACTAAAAGTAAGCATGAATGATTAGCTACAGAGTGGCAAATTTAATTTGAGCAGTTTTGACAGGTTGTGTTGCTTGGGTTGAACTTGAAATAACATCTTGACATATCAGTGGTTCTTGTGCTTTTCCAGGCTGAGTTGTTCCTTAAGGTGTTGAGTCATATAACTTGATGATGGAGTGTCAAACATAATGTGTTAAACCTGAAGAAAGGAAATAACTTGTACCATGATGATCAGCACATGTTAAAATGTTTTACTGTTTCTAATTAAAAAGAGTAGATTTTCAGTCATTTCAGTTCAATCCATAGCAGCAGATTTGAAATATCCCCGCTGTGCAAAACAAAAGGTACAGACTGTTTTAAATGGACGGGGAAAAAAACAGATTAAGATATTTCCATTTAAATTAAACAATAGTTTATGGTTTGGGGATAAATACTTTAATGTGTTTCTGTGAGGCTAAGGATACCCACAAATGAATTTCAAGCCAAAATATCAACACCAAAAGTGTTGGAGCAGAATAAAGCCCAGTAAAAAGCATCCACTGGGAAGCAAGTGATGTCAAGTGGCTCAGTGGTATTTGCATGCAAGGAGATGGCAGCCGTATAAGTGAGAGATAACAGAAGAGTTGAGACAGGGAGAAAAATTTATCATAACATGTCTAGTGATGATTAAAAGCCTGTGCTTATTAGATGCATAAAATGTATTACTAAATCATTTTTGGAACATATAATTTTCCAATTATTTATGCATCACAGTAATTAATGATAGGAGGGACAGAGTCAATGATTCACTGTGTAATACATATGGTAGTTACCTGGGGAGGAAAAAATTACAGTGCTACCAATTATTTGCTTTAATGTTTTTGTAATTATGCCCTACACCCAAGTTGAAAATTTCTTTAATTCTTTTTTAAACCCTTCATTCCCAACAATGAAAATGCTTTCTTTTTAGCCTTCAATTAAGTCTAATTTTTAAACTGCCATCCAAGAAATATACAATTCCATAAATGCCTTGTTCCCTTTTATATTTTGCTGGCAACGGTCTGCAAGTATGAAATCTTGCCCTTCAAGCATCTTATTGACGAACTAATTTAGCCACTCTGAAGGATGATCTTCTGTTTAATACACATGGCCTGGATTTGCATGATCTCAGTTTTTTTCTACTTTAGTCTTAACTTTTTAACTGCAGGAAAATGAACCAAAACTCTTGCTGTTTCTCACCAGGTAGGACTTTATTCCTGTGTGTGGGAAAGGAAAAAAGAATTCTGCTTCCAGCAGAGTAATAGAAACATAGAATCACAGATTGGTTTGGGTTTGAAGGGACAATTAAGACCATCTCATTCCAACTTCCTGCCATGGGTAGGGGCACCTTCTTCTATCCCAGGTTGTTCAAAGCCCTGCCGAGCTTGGCCTTGAAGAGTTGCAGAGATGGGGCATCAAACGAGACAAATCCCTCCAATATTGTATATTCCTCCTTATGGAAGTGCTGGCACTGGAATAAAACTGCACCATTCCTAAATGTTTGGGCAGCCTGGCATAGGGTTTTTTCATGCTCAACAAAATCAGCCTGTGAAATATCTCTCAGATGTTGTTCATGACCTAGCACTAGGGATTATTCCTAGAAAACAGTCTAGATGCATCCATCCATTTTTGGAAAAATAAACAAAAATTATATATGTGAAAACTCTTTTGTGTCAATTTTCACCAGGTATAGAGCAATCCCAAGATTTGGGTGGACACTTTGAACTTAGCTAATACCACACTTGACTTGACCAGAAAACCACACTTGATTTGAGCAGGAGGATCACAAGTCCTGCAACTTCCCATACTTAATCCCACTTCCACCATTCTTCACACTGAGACCCTCTGAAGGCTCCATTCTGTCACACACAACACATCTGGAGGGATCTTTCCTCTTCCTGTTTCCACTCAAAACAGAAGTCAGAGCAATTTTTTCAAAAGACCAGGCTACATTTTCCATATAACTGTCAGCATTTGGGGACGACATGATTTCCAGGGTCTATACTGAAAATAAGTGGCCTGATATGAACTTTTCCCTTGCTAGGAACTCTGCTCTAACAACCTCAGTTTGCTCACAGCTATGACAGACAGAAGTAATTTCTTTTCCATGGGCTGGGCATGATGTTCGCAACAATTCATGCAACTCCCACAGGACAAGAGAATGCACTTCCTTTGAGCCACAACCAAAAGCCCTTCCCAGAGTAGGCTTAGTAATGTTTAAAGGATTTATTTAATTCTTTCCCCTTGAATAAATGAGCTTGGAGGGCTAGACTTTCCTGTGAAGAAGATATTAAAAAAAAATTTAAAAATAGAAAGTGTAGTGCATTTTGGCAGATTATGTGGGTGGTATATGAATCAATAAAGCTTCCAGCTATGCAAAGCCTTTGGGTGCATTGTGATGTTTGTTTGTTTTTTATTTATTCCAAACACAACTAAATATGAATAGTTTGGTGGGTTTTTATATCTGCCAAGAAATGAGAACACAACCCTCCTCCTACTCTTCCTTCCTCCCTGTTGTAAGTGTACCCATACCAAGCATTTGCTTATTGCAAACATCCACAAGGAAAAACTGCTGATGGTAATGATGGAAAAAATATTCTTGAGAAGCTTCCCTAAATGTCTGCTCAGGTACGTGGATGGAATATGTTCTGGAGATTAGATATCTCTGTCCTTAGCTAAGTCTGCTCCTGGGCTAAGGACAGTTTGGTGGAAGCAATGACAAAGTCAGTAGAGGCCTTAACTGATCCCACATAATCCAACACCTTCTGGGTCGCTGGTGTAATCCTGATTTTGGGTAATAAAATCTTGCCCATGCTCTAAATTGTCTGTGGCAGGAATAAATTCATGGTGGATTTTTCTCTTCCTGTTCACCTAAGCTTTTTAGTGTGTTTATTTTGGCCTCAGTTGATTGCTGGCTCTGGCCTACATGGAGCTGTCCAAGTGCTTCTGCTTTGAGGTTTTAAGTTCATGAAAGGTACCAAAAAGTGTCTGTGCTGGCCAAAATCTGTCATGGGGGAAAAAAAAGATGTGCTACTAATTCTCACAATTTTTTTTTAGGTCTGCTGTAATCCATATTTGAAAACAAAAGCTCCAGGTTAGAATAGAATAGAATAGAATAGAATAGAATAGAATAGAATAGAGTAGAAGTATTTCAGTTGGAAGGGATCTACAATGATCATCTGGTCCAACTGCTGACCAGTTCAAGGCTGACCAAGAGATGTTGTTAAGGCATTATCCAAATTTCTCTTAAATGCTGACAGGCCTTGGACATCAACCCCCTCTCCAGAAAGCCTATTTCAGTGTTTGAGCGTCCTCTTGGCCATGAAATAATCTCCCAGTGTTCAATATAAATCTCCCAGTGTTCAATATAAACCTCCCCTGGAACAGCTTTGAACCATTCCTATGTGGCTTTTCACTGCATACCACACAGCAAAGGTCAGCACTGACCTCCCCACTGCCCCTCCTCAGGACACTGTGGAGACCAAAAAGGGAAGCCCTTGCTTCCATATTTCATAAGAATATGAATAGGAGGAAAAAACCCACAAAAACTTAATAGCCATTGCTTTCCAAGGACATTGCAAGGAACTTTTCACTCTGCAAGGATACACCCATGGAAAAGAATGCAGACAGGACCCACACAGTGACCAAAATAGTGAATATCTCACCTAGGAAGGAGTTCAAGGCTCATGTCTGTGTCAGTGATGAACACTTGCATTTCAACAGCCTTCTGAAAAAGGCCGGACAAGCTATTGTTGAAATATCAAGAATCTTTAGGGATCCCATCTTCCAACCAGAAATTGCCCATTTTCAGCACTGTACATGCTCTGCTCTGGGAATGCAAGATGTCTGGAGATGGAACAATGTACCGTTTAGATTCAGAAAACAAAGCAGACCTGTATGGTCTCTGATGTTCAGTTTGGGCAGCAGCCACTACTAAATTGACACTGTCCAACCTGAAAGGGCAGATAATGGGACTCAAAACTGGAAAAAATGGATGACATTTACTTTCTTTTCAATGACAGAAATTAGACTGATCATCATAATTGTTGCCTTTGATTTAAAATATCTAAGAGCTGCCTATAATTGGGAGATAATTGGAACTGGCTGGTGGAAATTAATAAATTTTATATGTAGAGGTTGATGATGAGAACAAAGATTTGGAAATAAGACAATCTTTATGTGACATGAAGCAGCAAAGTCCTGGAGGGTTGAATGTCAAACTGAGAATCATCAGAGTGAGACTGGAAATCTATGATGCAACTGTTGGTATCCAGGGTGACTTCCTGGATCTCCATCGACTCATAGGAGAGAAACTGGTTAAGGGTGAAAATTATGTCTAAAAAACAGCTAAAGTTGGTCACATGACTTGTATTTTAGTAGTTTCACTTCCTTTCGTTTCCTGAGAATCAAAGCTGAATGAGGAAGATGATGAGAATGAGATCTTGAAAGGGGTGGAAAGTGGACCTCATTCCATGTTGCTGGTTTTCACTTGGATTTTAGAAGAATGCTACAGAAACCTTACAACTTTTGGCTGTGTGGTTGCAGCAAATTGACATAAGGCTGGATGATTTAGTGGAAAAGAAATCTGAAATGCAGCCAGAAATTGTGGATATTTGTTAGGTTCTTTTCTTTTCTTTTCTTTTCTTTTCTTTTCTTTTCTTTTCTTTTCTTTTCTTTTCTTTTCTTTTCTTTTCTTTTCTTTTCTTTTCTTTTCTTTTCTTTTCTTTTCTTTTCTTTTCTTTTCTTTTCTTTTCTTTTCTTTTCTTTTCTTTTCTTTTCTTTTCTTTTCTTTTCTTTTCTTTTCTTTTCTTTTCTTTTCTTTTCTTTTCTTTTCTTTTCTTTTTTCCCAGTTTATTAACATTGAGGTCTTTCTTGAAGAAAGTGTACACCTGGAGATAATATCAGAAAGGACAGTTGGTGGGGAGTCAGCCTACAGTTTATGAGGTCAAATTTGGAAGGTTATATGCAGCAAGGGTGGATGTAGTTAGACTGTGCCAGCTGGCCTAGAAGAGAATCATGGAACGGTTTGGGTTGGAAGAGACCTTATAGATAATTCATTTCCAGCCCTCTTCCACAGGTAGGGACATCTTCCACTATCCCAGGTTGCTTCAAGCCCTGTCCAACCTGGCCTTGGACATTTCCAAGGATACAGCAGCCACAGCTTCCCTGGGAAACCTCTACCATCTTAAGAACATTACCTCATCCTGTTACTACATGTCCCTCTCTGGCTCTCTTGGAGCCCTTCCAGACTGGAAGCCCTTGGAAGGCTGCTAAGGAAGCCAAGAAATTGTAGCAGGATTCAATGGGTCTGCAAAGATGCAGAATTTCTGCTTTTTATGGTGCGCATTTTTACTTCCCCTTAATATTGGGACAGAATCCTTGTTTACTTAGGGACTTTTGGAAGTTCAGCATTTAATTTCTCTGTCTTTGAGGCACACAGAAAATTTTTTGCAAACCAGATCCTAAGTGATTTGACAAACATCAAGAATTTTAGAAACTGGACCTGCCATTACACCTGTTATTACCTACTACTACTTTTCTACCCAAGGTTATTGCATAAATGCTTCTATCCTATATTAGTTCATTTTTATGCCTTTTGTTTCCACCTCTCCTTCTTCCGTCTCCACTCCAGCAGCCCTCACAATACCTTCTCCTGCTTTTGTCAGCACAGAGCAGTGTACTGTTATTAATGTCTCCTCTCATTCCCAGCCCTTTCTGCATCTCTTTCCCGCTGTTGCCTCCAGTGACATGCAATGACGATAATGGGATGCAGTGCCACTGGCATGCTACCCCAAAGCCCTGCGAGGACTAGTTCAGAGGTACAGAATTGCTTAAAAAGCCAGGAGCTTCTCTACCCAAGGGGAAGAAAAAGCGATTGCTTGCTGCGTCGGGAGCTGAATGCTCCTTGCCACTTCCTAGCAGAGCAGTTTAGAATCAAGCTCCACTGGATGATAATTGTTTTAACTACCATTGTGGTTCTCTCTTTTATCCAGGGGCATGGCTAGGGAGGATGGGTGAAGTTGTGCAACTGATGTCTGCCTAATTTGCAGGGTATTCCTAATTGGTTGGGATAGATCACCCTGCCCTCCCTTCTCTCTCCTCCCCCCACAGAAATGCAGTTTGAGCCTTCACTTTACAGCTTTTTCAAAGAAGTTTATGCTTTCTTTACACACAGTCTGCATAGAAACAAAGTGGGCCAATGCAAACATTATCTGAACACAGCCAAGGTTGGAAACTACTTCATTTTGTTACCAGGAAGGCCATAAAAATCAATAAAGCATGGTGATACACACTTTTTGTAATACAGAGATTTCCATGCAGCTGAGCTGACAAGGTCTTTACAGAGGGAAGATCAGTGGCAAGAATGACCATTCAGACTTCTTGTGTAGAAATTTTTTTGTCATACTGTTGGGGGTTAAGTTTGTTCCTTCCTTCTCTAAAGAATTTTTCCCCATAAGTTACCAAGGAGACCAAGTGTTGGATACTTGAGAGTACTTAACCGAAACAAAGAGGTGGACAAAGTTGGAAGCAGGAGATAATGCAGGTAAAAGACAGAGCTTGAGGCAGCTGTGAGCTCTTGAGCTCTTCTTTTTCCAGCGTTCAGAGAGAGAGAGAGAACGGCTGTTGCTGGCTGGAAGAGTTTCACTGTGGCCAAAGGGATCCAGTCCTGAGAAATCTACTATCACCAGTTCAGCCTGAATCCGGAGTTTTCTCTGGCACCCGCGGGAGCTGGGCCGGCTCTGCCTCGCCTTCAGCTTCTTCGGCACGGCTCCTCTTGCTACAGTGTGACCCTGCACCCCCTGCGCTGCCAGGACATCCTGCCCCTGCCTGCCGGGACACCCTGCCATCCCAGCTACCAGCCCGGGACTTTTCCACTGTTTCAGCTTGGCGCTCTGAGGATCCTGCAGGGACACCCAAACCAAACTGCCCTGCGTTTTGTGAAACAAAACCCTCAAAGTTCTTAGTACTGTTTTCGTTTGTTATTAATGCTGTAGTTGTTTGGTGGGGTTTTTTGTGTTTGTTTGCTTTGTAATACATACTAGTAAAAAACTGCTATTCCTATTTCCCAGATCTTTGCCTAAGAGCCTCTAATTGTAAATTTATAATTGAAAAAGAAAAAAAAAAAAGGTGAAGGGGGAGTTTACACTCTCCATTCCAAAGGAAACTGCAGTTGTTTTTTTTTTTTTATTACCTGGCAGATACCTGTCTTCCCAAACCAAGACACATACTTAGATTCCCTACTTTAGATATTTACGAAGGCAGTTCAGGTAGCCTATAAACACGGACTCAGCTAAAGAAAGGATGTGCTGTCTCTGAAGAACAAACCACAGCCCCTGAACGAGCTCTGTGTGGTTTTCTGCACTGACTCTGCTGGGATGATAGAAACTTCAGTGATCACAGAATCACAGAATGGTTTGGGTTGGAAGGCACCTTAATGCTTATCCATTTCCACCCCCTGCCATGTGCAGGGACACCTTCCACTATCCCAGGTTGCTCGAGGCCCTGTCCAACCTGGCCTTGGACACATCCAGGGATAGGAACACTTTACCCTACTTGAGCTGGGAAGCAGGTAGACCTGGTTGAGAGCCATCATGAGGGACCAGAGCATGCCTAAATGGGGCACTGCTGTTGAGCTGGGAGCCTCAGCTCTATACAGTTGGGAAGATGTTCTGATGTGACCCTAAGCCATGAAGCTACATGAATCTACACCTTTTCCCTTTCAGTCTCTGTCTCAAATTGAAAACGGACTTCCTTAGCACAGGGAGTTGAAGGGTTTGACTCCTTCATTTCCCTGTTTCTGATATTTGCCTCTGGAAGTCATCAATAAGCTGTTTCAACTGAGTTACTAGGCATTAATGAGGACAATAAATTTCCACACATTAGATCACTAATTGTATCAATAGATGTACTCTACCACTGAGACCAACAATTTTCACTCCATGGCCAACTTCAGTTTCTTTCCAATTTATTTAGTTTTAAGCAGAATTCTTAGCTGTTCATTAAGACATACTCAAACATGAGCTGTGAAAATCCCTAAAAAAGGATTTAAGGATTCAGTGCTTCCACTCTCATTTGACTCTGTACCAGTGTTGTACCAGTGAGAAGTCCTTTTGGACTGATAATCTATTCATCGTGTCCTGCGGCATCATTCCCTGCTTCTCTTAAGAGTTCATCTAATCTAGTGGTGCTGTTGTCAATTAATGATGTTGAATATTGTCTGCTGGTGCTTACAGATTCACTCAGATTATGGATTTTGTTCCATTTCTTTCATATTTTCTGAAATGCAAGTATTTTTCTTGATTTTTTTTTTTTCACTGAAAACATATACAACTCCTTATGCTGTGCTTGCAGAACTGTGGCTTAGATCTGAAATGAGACAGGCAACAGAGTTCACTTTTCCCGTAGACATCAAATTTTTCATCAAGTCAATGATATAAAAAGACAAGTTCCTAGAGGAAGTCAGGAGTTTCCTCGTTAAATCATTATATGTAGACAAATTTTTATTTTGTCAAAATTAGTTTTGTCAGGTAATGTATCCACCTGTTCTTACAGAAGCTGCAGAAGCAGTTTCTTGCATCAGGAAAAGAATTGCTGATCACCCACTTTGAAAGATCTTTTGGCTGGTGCTTGGGGCATTCGTCTGTGATGTGAAAAAGTGCAGGAAAAATCCCTGGTCTGCATGAAAGACAGCACTAAGCTGAATCTTAATCTCTCCCACCACAGCTATCCAGGCCTCACACTGTTCATACACTTTTTTAGTTAGAAAACTAATGATTTTTTTCTACAGGGCTAATGCCAAATATTCTAGTAGCCTGAGGGATTTTATTTCTTTTCCTCCAGGATCCTGTCACAGTGTGATTTCTTCTCCAAGTTTTGGCAGGTAGGCAGGCAGCCAGAATAACCATGAGTGCTTCACATGATAAAATAAATACACCCTCATTTAGTCTGAGAGTCTTAACACTCTTTTTGTGCTGTCTGAGTCGAAATCTTGGTTTGTCCCTTCTGGTTTTTGGTGGGGTATAGTAACCACACTACAGGTTCTCATCTGAATTCTGCTCCTGAGAGGTTGGCTGGAGGAACAAGTGGCTAGCTGTCAATGCAGGCTGGAGTTTTGAGACATCTTTAGCAACCCTGTCATTCCTGTGCTGCCTGTTTAAGGCAGCTCAGCCTCCTGTGAGCATCACTGATCTCGCCTTATTTGGCAAGTTACTCTTCTCTTCATGCAGAGAATGATTTAAGGACACCAAATCCTGCACCGAGCAAACAAGATATGCTACAACCAAAAATTAATAATGGAGAAAATTTAGGAAAATTATATACATGCAAAGCTTAAAGCCCAGCCATGAGTCCTAGGTCAAGAAAATGCCGCTGTGATCTGTGTGATCCAAGGCTGCCAGTGCAATGTCCTCACATAATTCAGCAGAGGAGCCAGTCTTTGGTAGTAAACTCTGATCCAACTAAGTGGAAGTGCCTCCTCCATCTGGATGTTTCTTTACGACTTAAAAAAAAAAAAAAAAGAAGAAAAAAAAAAGAACAAAAAAAAAAGAACAAATGCATTTGGAGAAGAGTGGAGACTTGTGAGGGATCAGTTTAAAAGAAAGGATTAAAAGCACTTCATACAGCCCTGAGGGGAAGCAATAGTCTACAGACATTGGAAGATTGGAGGCTCTACAGATTGAAAACAAACATGTGAGGTACTAGGAGAGGGTTTAGTTGTATCCTCTTTTCCCATGTGAAATTGTGGGTGAATTTCTAGATAAACTTGTTTTGAGGGTGAGCTATTTGCTTAGAATTGTGTTGTGAGCAACAGTGTGTGGGAATTTAAAAAATGCTAGGATGGTGCCTAGAAAAATAAGTGTGAATTGACTGTAGGATGTAACTCTACCCAGGCTTGGAGATAGTTTAGCATAATCAGCTTTTTCCATCCATAACACAGAGGATATTGTGCATTATTAAAAGCAGAAACTTCTGGTCACTTGACTCTTGGTGTCTTGCAGCTGTAAGGATGTGAATGGTATGTGTTAAAATCAGCCACAGGAGGGCTCTTGCATTACTTCCCTGCAAGCCTTTAAACATATTGAGGATAATAAAGGAGGAAGCCTATACAAGCAAGGATAGGCAGTGGCTAAAAAGACCAAGTCAATCTGTGCTCGAGCTCCTGTCAGTGTGAACAGGAAAGGAACGCTCTGATTCATGAATAGTTCACTGTGCATTTCAGTTCATCTACTTCTAGAAGCAAAAGTGATTTCCCCTTCTGTGATTCTAGGTGGATTTCATGCTCCCCCAGTAATAACAGGTCCAGTGTGTACAATGGAGGTCTGGATATAAGGACAGAGATAAAGATATGGGGCTTCCAGGCAGTGCTAAGCATCTGCTCCAAATTTTCCAAACTTCTAAATTTGGTCCTGTTCTATTCATTGCTAAAACACTTTTTCTCATTTTTGTTTGTATTGCCTCCACTGTGGCTTGAGGACCATCAGTCAGTGCTACAATGTTTTCATAGAGTCATAGAATGGTTTGGGTTGGAAAAGTCCTTAAAATTCACGTCATTCCAACCCCCTGCAATGGGTGGGTACAACATCCACTATCCCAGGTTGCTCCAAGCCCCATCCAACACTTGGACACTTGCAGGGATCCAGGGGCAGCCACAGCTTCTCTGGGCACCCTGTGCAGGGCCTCCCACCCTCACGGGTAAGAAGGGGTTCCCAATATTGTCAGACAAGTTATGAAACAGGCTTTGCTGAAGAAACAAACATCCTCAGTGGAGCTGGCTCAACTCATATCTGATCTCTTCTTACCCTGTGGATATTCCCTCTCACCCTATGTTGGATTTCCTGGTGCTGGGAGGACCTTCCCATCAGTCCTGATCTCAGGCTTCCTCTTTGTCTGAGGGATACCCAGACAATCTTTCCAAATGTACAGACAATGAGGCAACTTTATCTTCTTTTCTCTGGGGGCAACCCTTTTAGAATTTACTGCTCTTCCAGAAAGTCTGTTTCTTGTGGGCCCTTCAAAACCATTCATAACCATGTGCAGGGATCAGAAATAATCCCTTCATACTCAAGGAAGAGTCTTTCTTGCTCTGTTTTGCTCATGCTTTCCATATGAAGCATTTGGTGATAGAGTGAGAGTGGTGAGAGTTGGTTTCCTCTTGCCCTAATCCAGAGGAAAGATTTGACACCCCTTTTTTGACACCTTCACAGTAGTGTTGGAAAATTAGTTTCCAACTACAGCTCTGAATGAAACAGTATTGAGCATTTACCTCTGATCCATTCTCCCTCGTCTGAAACATTTTTTCTTTTTCCACTAAGTGGAAAGAGATAACTCATCTAACATAAGAATTGTTGCTCTGGCACTCAACATCCATCCACACTCATAATATCCTCTCTTTCTACTAATGTAAGGAAATTCAAATTAATAAATAAATTAATAGGCATCTCAAATATTGAAGAAATAGATTAATAAATAAACAGATCAATAAATACTTAATTTTTAGTTGGGTGCCTCAATCTGTCCGTGAAGTGATCAAACCACCAAGACATGGTTTTATAGTTTGGGACTGTAGTGGTTTCACGTTTGTTAAATTTTGGTTTTGTTTAATTCAGTGCAGTGGTTTGAGTGTTTACTACCACAGAGACAAAGGAGGGCAACATGCTGTTCGCACAAGAAATTGTATTTTTTTCTTTTTCCAGAATTTCTGCCCTTGCCTATCTTGCAAACATCTTCTGTTGCAAAGTTTGCTTTAAATAACATTTTTCCAAGAAAAAAGTACTTCATCACATAATGCACGACCAGCTCTTTAGGATACAGTTTCTCTGACTGAATCTTTCCTGGAGCCACTAAATGCCTTTTTTTTTTTTTTTTTTTTCTGGATTATCTACATTTTTAGAAGCATTTACCCCTTTGGGTGTTAAGATTCAAATCCATTCACAGGTGCCAATGTCAGGGATGTGAATCGTGGGAGATGCTTGTGCTGTTTGTACATCTGCACCTGGCCTGTTTTGAAAACCATCTCCACCACTGCTGCCTCTGGCATTTATCCCCTTTCCAGGCCCACGATGGTTTTTTACAACCCCCTGAGGCCCAACATATCTGGCCATCAGGACAGCGAGTCACCAAGCAGCAATGAACAGTAACCATGTGCAGAGAATTCCTTCAGATGCTCTCCCCCCACCTCCCCTCCCCGATTTCTCTGTTCCTGAATGTTTGCTCTTTCATACTTCATTGGAGAATTGTGTTATCTCCATGAGATGTGGCCGGGCTCAGCACGGGAATGTCTGCGGAGGAACGTCGCCTTCCACACCGCCACAAAGGCCAGGGATGGGGGCTCTTCTTGGACACCAGAAATGCAAACAAATGAACAAATAAATAGGAGAAGCAAGTTAAAAAAAAAAAAAATAAAAAAAAAGAGAGAGGTGGGGAAAGGAGAGTGGGAGAGAGAGAAAGAGAGAGGGGAAAAAAGACAGAGCTACTTCTTTTTCCCCCCGTTTCTTCTCCGAAGGAAGCAGCAGTGTCTCCTTGCAGAACGACAACCCTCAGGATACAGCAGTTGTCTTCAAATCTGTGACCATAAAAAATCATTATCTCTGTGAAATACAGCAATTTGGGAGATAATCAAACAGTGACCAGGGGGCAGAGCTGCCAATCTGAAGGATTATGCTCTGTGCATGCTTGATTCTGTCTGACCTTCCTCCGAGCCAGCTGTCAGCTTGGCGAAAACGCACACGGATCGACTCAGGGCACATTCATTAGACTGTCTTCGGTGAAGAAGTCATTTGCATAAAACCCCAGCTTTCTTAATTAGTACTTCATTTTTCCCTTGACTTATTTTGTGGCTAAGTTCACTTGCCTTTTTTTTTTTTTTTTTTTTAACTTGCCAAAAAATAAAATGGGGGAGGAGATTCCCTTTTTTTTTTTTTCTTTTTTTTTAATGTGGGGGCAGGAGGGAATATGACTTGCAAATTAACTCAGTGATAATTAGCCTATTAACATTTTCAGAGATGTAGGAGGTTTCCAAATGTAAAAAAAAAAAAAAAAAAAAAAAAAAAAAAAAAAAAAAAAAGGTGGGGGGAAAGTGTGTAGCGGAATACTGGAGTTGAAATTTATTATCTAAATTTCTGGACTGGCAGTATTGAAATGTTGGGAAAGAAAAACAGTCCAGGTTGAAAAAAATTTCTCCTTTTTTTACAGTGATGCATATTCTTTCACATTCACTTAGGAAAATGATACTTCATCATTCCCATGGAAAAGAAATAGGTTTTTTCTCTGTTGTTAGAAAAATTTAAAAAATTTCTTCTACTACATTTAGTGAATTGTTTGGATTAAGAAAAAGTTGACCACATACTGCAGTTTTACCTAGACTTCTCCTGTATGCACCAACAATGATTTTCACATCCCCTAAAAGACTAAAAAAAATAGTTGTGTCAAAATAAGTGGCAAATTGTTGTATGAGTTCAAAGTATTCAGTTAAGATGAACCATACTTAACTGATTTAAGATTGTTCTGTGATTGCTGGGAACAAACAAGCCACAGGAATGACTGTCTTGTGTTACAAGGAGTTTCAGAGGAAAGAGAGATGCCAAATTAGTGCAGACATTATCAAATTTGCTCTTCAGTTCAAAGTGGATGCTAATGATGCTTGTTCTCTGCTTGATATTCTGCTCTTGCCTGATGTAGGAAGGTGTTTCTGAGTGCTCCCAAGTTTAATCACAAACTAGTCCAACTTGCATTTCAGTTCTCCTCAGAGCTTAATTATTGTACAAGGGGAGGGAAATCTTGAAGTCCAAGCAAAACCCCTGTTACTCACTGACAAATCATAAAATAACAGAGGTAATAGGAATACACATCCTAGCATGCTGCTTTTGTGACAGAATTCTGTTTGAAATGGTGAAAAAGCAGTAAAACTTGCTGCCAGGTTTTGTAATTTCCTTCTCATCATGTGAGAGAGCAAAAATGAAACTGTGAACATCCTTATTTCAGACATGTATTGCAGCTCTCCTAAGGTTTTTTAATTTAAAAATTTGGTTTTACAGTTCTTTTCCAATACAGGACTTGCACAGAGTTTCAAGACAGGACCAGTAGCAGCTGTTAGGATATTGAACATGCCTAAATTTGAAGGATCAGGACCAGCCTTTGGAAGACAAAAATATTCAGGTGCTTATTAGTAAAATGAGTGGTGCCAGGGCCTGTTCTCTGGTCCTCAGAGCAGGAGGCTCAGACTGTGTGTAATAGTGAATTGCCTCAACCTCCAAAACAGCTTAAATGAATCCAAACTGCCTAAAAGAAATTGTCCTTGCCCCACACCAAGGTCCCAGATATTCAGTGAAATCATCTGGAGCAACACTATTTGGCCTGGAAAAAAACCATGCTGAAAACTGTTCTGGATATAGAACAGTATGAACAGCCACAGTTTAGTGCCTGTGTCCACTTCCAGCAGTGCTTCATTTACTCAGGCAGCGGTACCCTCAGCTATTTCCGTTTGGGAATTAAAACTTGTTCTGAGGTCCACTTCAGATTTTGTTCACTGAGGTGTTGCAAGCAATATACTTAAGTAACTACCCTGAAAACCTGTGTATGTGCATTTATAATATTATTAAAGAGACAGATTAATGAAACATCCTGAAGACTCTGCATGTGGACTTTTAATAGGCAGAATGAACACAACAACATGTCAAGCTCTTGCTTTTGTGAATTATAGATTGGTATAAATTAATTAACAAAAGTGAACTGCTTTGAAATTTCAACTGTAATGGCCTCATCAAAGGACTTCTACAGTGCTAAACACACATTTTATTTCCTGTCTGGTGTGTAATAAAAGTATTTCAAGTGCCCCAAGAGCAGCTGTAGTTATGGAAGTCAAATGCAAAGAGCACAGAAGTCAGTAAAAAGATTTTAAGGTTCACTCCTGTCTTTTTTGCACTTTCTACTAATTATATCTGGAAGTTTATGGGGACCTGTCAGAAAAAGTCTGATCTGCAAAGATTTTTATTGTTTATGTGTAGACTAAAGACAAGCCATTGAATACTAGAAACTGTCCAGTAAATCTGTATCAAAATAGAAAAAAATCCCAGTGTAAAAGTCTACACACATTCATTCTCATAGAAAGAAAATCTCATGGGGAAAAGCTGGATTTTAGAGCTGACCAATGTTCCATCCCTCTGTAAATTGCACTAGACTTATCCTCAGTGAATCTGGGATATATCCAATACACTTTCAGCCTCACAGCATTCAAAGTCTCTCGTCTGTAGCCTTTGATGGACTCCTGTAACCTTCTGCTACTCTGGGAAAATTTACTAGATTGCAAAGGATAAAAATTGATTTCGTTATTAGACCAAAAGTTTCAGCAGTAATTCCCAATTTAGTTACTAGGGACAATCTAAAGTCTAGTTCTAACCTTTCCACACTACTTTTATGCCTTCTCAGTGCCACCACACTGAGCAGATATTTTCATTCAGCTCTTAGGCACCAAACATCAATTCCAAGACTCTCAGCACAGACCTATGGGTACTTCACTCATGTTATACAGAGTTCTCTCCTTATTCTATTTCCTTCTAAATTAAAGCTGCAATTCAGAAAGGTCAAGTTCTCAGATGTAAATAAAATATTGTTCCTATGACACATTCGTATAAGTCCAAGAGGAGTCATCAATCACTGCTGGTTGATTCAGTACAGTTACAGCAATTTTAGGTCCTTATAAAAGAATTCATTTTGTATTTCCAGTCTAGGCAAAGGTCATCATATCTAACTTTTCCAATACCAAAATTAGGCATTTACTCTGAAGCAGTCAGTTATGTTCCTGCTGCAGTTGAAAGGAGACAAATATGAAATATTAATAAATAAAATCTCTCTAAAGGAGGCACCAGTTCTGTGATGGGATGAATTGTTCTCCCTGGGATCTAGTCCCTCCTTGCCGACCATCAGAGCCTGTCTTGACCGATATCTTAGTGAAGGAAAATTATTTCTAGTAAAGAACAGTTCAGTGAGATGGGTCAAGTGTTTAACTGCTTGAATACATGGTATAGACAGCCTTGAAAGCTTTTTTATCATTGTAGCAATTTCAGTGTAAGATAATAATAATAATAGTAATAATAATAATAATAATAATAATGATGTTAATAATAATAATTTATCTTAGTATAGTTTGAGTTGGAAGGAACTTGTAAAGTAATTTAGTCCATCCTCACTTCAATGAGCACAGACATCTTCAAGTAGACTTGGCTTCTCTGAGCTCCATCCAACCCGACCTTGAATGTTCCCAGAGATGGACCCATTTTCAAACCCTTTCTCTGTCTTCTTGATTTTATAATGAGTGGGGATTAGGTGATGTTTCTCAAGTCCATGAGTTCTTGGTGCCTGAAATACACTGAATACTCTGCAGTGTTCTACAACCTCCACTACTGCTTCTTTGTATGGCACATAATTATCTTGTCATGCAGTATCCCAAGGCTCTGAAATCTTTGGGACAAAAGGCATTTCAATTCCAGCCAGAGACTCAAAGAAACAATGTTGGAAACTACCGTGGCTCACTCCAGGGAGAAAACATCTTCCAGTGCTACATGGAGCTCTCTATTTGGTGCAGAATAAAATCACAATCAGAATGATCCTGTTTCAGGAGGGAAATATTGTGTCCAGTATTAACGTGTCCAGTTTTAAATGAGGCTTCCACTCTTCACACAGAAAACAAACCCTCAAATCCATAATAAAACCCATAAGACTTAATGATAAACTCTAATATAATAAAGATATGCCAAGAGATCTTGGAAAAGGAATGGAGATGCGCACCCAGTCTTGAATATATTTTTCCCTTTGATCTCCAATTTGATGACTAAATACCAAAAGAGGATTTGTTTCCTGAGATGTATGGAAATAATAAAAAAAATTCATAGAATCATGGAACTATTTGGGTCGGAAATGAGCTCTAAGATCTTAGTCCAAGCATTAACCCAGCACTGCCAAGGCCACCACTAAACCGTGTCCCCAAGTGTCACATCCACATGGCTTTTGAACACTTCCAGGGATGGTGATTCCACCTGGGCAGCCTGTTCCAATTCCTGACAGACCTTTGAATGGAAAAAATATTAATATTCCATCTATGTCCCTCCTTGTGCAACTTGAGGCCGTTTCCTCTCATCCTGTCCTTGTTCCCTGGGAGCAGAGCCCAATCCCTGCCCCATCTGTCCCCTCCTGTCAGGCAGTTATGCAGAGCCAGAAAGTTCTCCCTGAGCCTCCTTTTTTCCAGGCTGAGCCCCTTCCCCAGCTCCCTCAGCTGCTCCTCATCAGACCTGTGCTTCAGTCCTTTCACCACTTTCTTTGCCCTTCCTTGGACATTTATGTATCCAAATAATACGCAAATTAAAAATATGCAAATAAAGGAAATATGTAAATAAAGGAAAAATGCTTTATTGTCTTCAGTAGACCTAAGGAACTCTTTATCCAATCAAGACACCTCCCTGGTAAGGTTGTAATTTCTCATCCTTCAGCATTTCACAGTTTATCTTCTTGTTGGTACTTTGATTTTTGCTTGAATAGATGCATTCTTTCCTTTTCTTTGACATTTCTTCTTTTCTTTCTTTTCTTTAACTACTAAAATTTAACCTAAATTTTCCTGCCAAAGCTTAAATCCATTACATCTTGGTCTGTCCTAGGTGACTAATGAGAATAATTATCAAACTATTTCTCTATCCGAATTATCTACTCAAGCTAAAATAAACCCACCAATCTCATTTTCAGTGAAAATCCTGAGCCTGGCCAACAATTGCAATCCCTGAAGTGAAATAAAAGGGTTTTATTTACTAAAGTCTTCAGTCTATTCACTGGTTTTTATTGGCATTGAAATAACATTTGGGCAAGATTATATTGCATAGCTCTTTTTTCTTTTTTCTTTTCTTTTTTCTTTTCCCTAAGTATGTCTGCTTAAAAGCCCATAATTAAAAAGCCTCTGTTAATACTCTGATATTGCCACCAGGATCGAAAAGATATTAGTACCAGCATTCTGGGCTACTAAAGCATGTGCATACTATTGAAAACACACTCACTGAAATGCTCATTTCCAGAAAAAAAAAAAAAAAAAAAAAAAAAGAGCCTAGAAATAGGATTCTTTCCAAGGTGCTCCAAGCACCAGCCAAAGCACTGGATCTTTGTGCTGCCTTGACACAGAGAATCTCTCAGCTGGTGTAAAACTGGTGTACCTGGCTGTTATGTCAGCTTTTCCTTAATAGAGCTTAAAAATCAGCTGCTCTGATATGATGTGATATGATTCCTGAAACCATGGGCAACCTTTTACAACACAGCATTTTCCCACTGCTCTGGGTTACTCTTTGCAACAACTGACAAAGGCAGGGATTGATGTGCTGTGTTAGGATATAAATTTTACTCTGATGGAGAATGAATACGTACAATTATAAAAACTGTATGCAATACTGTTGTATTGCCATACACACCCTCCACAGTAGATCAAATGTTCCTGGAGAGGAGAGAGCAACAGGCCCGAATACCACCAGGGATGAAAAATGGGAAAGAAAACAGCTGGGTGTGCTAATTGCAGAATGATTCCCTTACAACAACTGCCTTGCTTCCGTTGGCCCAAACGCTTTCAGCTTGCATGACCAGGAGTGAACAGATGAAACAGGCTGGAGTCCAATTCATTGTCCAGCATCCAGAAGGGTCTGGAGTCAGGGGATTCTGAGAGGCAAGGAGGGTACGTCTTGCCAGTACCACAGGGATTCCATTCCGTTTTGTCATTCCCTGAGTGTGCTGCAGCTCTGGCTCCGGACAACATCTCGCCTTTGCTGTGTTTGAGCATGTGTTGGCACCATCTCTGTCTTGAAAGGTTCCAGAGCTCACCTGGAACCTTGGGAGTGCAAATAACTCTGGAAAATAACACAAGAAGCTGTGGCTGCCCCAACCCTGGAAGTGTCCCTGGCCAGGCTGGACAGGGTTTGGAGCAATCTGGGATAGAGGAAGGTTTCCCTGCCCATGGGAAAGGCTGGAACTGGATGAGCTTTAAGGTCCTTTCCAACCCAAATCTTTCTAGGATTCTATGACTCTATGACTATGTTTAATATAACATCCTGATTTCATTTTTTTAACCTTTTTTCCCTTTTTTCTTTTTTTTAGCAAAATAAACTCAAATCAAAATATCAATTCTGAGTAATTTAAAACCTATAATTTGACTAATCTTTATTATGGAGTGTCTTGTCTGACTTTCTCCTAATTTTATACAGATAAAAAGAAGTTCAAATCCTACACCTTAATGTTATCATAATAAATTTGACATTTTTGGTATTTTAATTGAGCTTTTTAAAAATAAAACCTTGTTCTGGTGAAGTAGACATCATTTCAAAACTATAAAATTAAAAGAGAGCTAAAGCATGTATCTTTCACAGCTATGCTGCCAGTTCTGCTGCTGCATTTACAAAAGGCATTATTACAGAAATGGGAAAGCGTTGAGCATAGCAGGAGACTTCAGAGAGATTTTGTAATGTTTAGGACCTGGATGATCACAAGTTTAAACTTATGTAGTGTCCAAACTGAATTACTTGTTAAAAGAACAGAAAAATGCACAGAAAAAGAGAAGCAGCCCTCCAAAAGAGTTTTCATTTATACAGTGACTCTGAATTCACTGGATTGTTTGATGCAGAAGGACATCTTCAGTGGCAGCATAAAACTGCTTTCCCATGGGTTGAAAAAGACACCAAATATAATCTAAAAGTAACAGACATGCTTTAATTTCAGTTCCAAGATAAAAAATAAAAGCAATTAATGCAAGTTTTTGTCACCTCAATGTAAATGAGAAAGACCCCCGAGAGCTCAACGGAATTATTCCAGATTTTCACTGATATAAATCAAACCACGATTTCACTCATCTTACTTGAACAGAATTAAAATGCATCTTCAAATTACTTAGTTGCCCAGACATATTTATCAACACTGGGTGTCATCTCATCTACAGGGCTCAGTAACAAAAGGTTTGTATCAAGTTCAGAACTTCCCTGTATGAAGGGCTGTTCCTACCATTAAAAAAAGGCCAGATCCCTATTTGCAGTGTGAACAAATGAGCCAGATAAAAATCAGGGATAAGGAAATGATATTGTCCCCTTTTTTTAAAGATCATGAAATGAAGCACACAGCAATTAGATGTTGCAGCCAAGGTCACACTGCGATTTGCAATCCATAGCACACTGAGGTTTTGAACCTGTGTTTCAAGCTTCATATCCAATGACACAATTTATTATTATTATTATTATTTTTACAGCATAAAACATTTGTGTTGGAGAAATGTTTGTGGTCAGCATACAATGTGGCAAATGCAATTTTAAAAATTATATAGCTCAGCGATTTTCTGCTTCCTTAATGTATCCTGGTTTGGTATTTTTTCGTTCAGAGTGACCATTTTTTATTTTTCTTTCTTTCTTCTTCCTTCTGGGGGAGGGCTTATTTGCTTAGGTATCAAATTGCAATCTTACATAAGTCCAAATAAAATAAAATAAAATAAAATAAAATAAAACAAAATGGCTACCTAAATACCATTACCTGGAATTTTGAAACATTAAGACTTCAAAAGGGTTAATTAATTACATTAGCTGTGTCATTATCCTGACAACATTCTGCCTTAGGGCATATAGATCTATTCAGCTGCTGAGTTTGAAAGAGCTGTGTCCTTCTCTCACAGAAGAAAATTCATCAGACTTTAAAAACATACTCATTAGCAGAACATATTGTTTTCTCACCACCAGATTGAGGAACATCAGATGGAATAATCAAAACAAATATTAAATAAATATTTCTCTTTTTATAAAAACACAGAACCCAGAATTCATCACAAATCAGAACAGATTTTTTTTCTGTAAGTTGAAACTGCTTAATATTTACTGATTGTGGAGAACCAAACTAGCCACAGTCTCACCTATTTGTAGTCAAAAATGGGTGTAAAGTGCTCCTGTATTAGCATGAAAAAAAAATATTGTTATCACTTTTAACAGGTGTATATAACTGTACACAGTACAACACGTATAAAAATAGAAAAATTGGTAAAATAAGGAAAGGACAACAAAGATGCTTAAAGGTATGAAACAGGTTCCATGTAAAGGGAGATAAACTGAAATAAATCTATACAGCCTGGAGAGACTAATTGTTTCAGGATGGGACAGAAGTCTATGAAATCATGACAATCATGGAGGAGGCAAAGAAAGAACAATTACTTGTTATTCCTTGTAATACAAAATCTAGTAGGTATCAAATAAAGTTATCTGAAGGTGGGCTCAAAATGATTAAAGGAAAGTACTTTTTCACACAGCACAAAATTAAACTATGAAACTCATTGCCACGGGATGTTGGGATGTTGTGAATGTCATAAGTTTTCATGGGTTTGAAAAGCAATTAGATACAAACATGGAAGGAAAATCCTTCATAGACTAGGAGAGACAAAGGAATAACCCCCAGGTCAGGAAATTGCATAGCCACAGATTGCAGAAGGCTGGAAAGCTCAAATGTGGGAACATCAATGCATATTTTTCCTTTTTATGCTCCTTCTTAACAAGCAGTCAGAACTGGTCATTGCTGGAGACCAAAAAGCTGTCTCTACAGTCTGTGGTCTTACTGAACACATCTTCTTTTACAAACCAGTTGAGAATTAGTCTAAAAATATTAGCCCTAGAGTAAGAGAAAATAGTTTTTAATTACAAACATATCCTGTGGTTTCATGTGGTGCTGCAGTTCTAGCACACACCCCTGTGCATTCACCCTTTTTGCAGCACCCTACAGGGCCTCATGATGAGGAACACATCACATGCTTGTGATAATTTGGGAAGATCTTTCCTGTCAAAACCTGAAACTGCAGCCACCAGTGCTGGTTCTGTTGGAAAGTCTTTCATCTGTGTCATATCACAGAATCCTAGGTTGGGTAAAGTTGGAAGGGGCCACGGTGGCCCATCTGATCCCACCTCCGTGCTCAAGCAGGGTCATCCCAGACACAGGGCACAGGATTGTGTCCAGACAGCTCTGGAATATCTCCAGTGAGGGAGGCTCCAGACCCTTTCTGGACAATCGGTTCAGGGCTCAGTCACTGCACAGGAAAGAAGATCTGCCTCCTCTGTGGAACTTGCTGGGTTCAGTCCCTGCCCGTTCCTCTGGTGCCATCGCTGAGCCCCTGGAGCAGAGCCTGGCCCTGCTCTGAGCCCTCCCTGCACACAGGGACACCCAGGGCTGAGGGCCCCTCTCAGCTGGGGATCATCTCAGGGCTGAACAGCCCCAGCTCCCTCAGCCTTTCCTGGGCAGGGAGATGCTCCAGGCCCTTCATCACCTTTGTCAGCCTCCATTGGACTCATTCCAGGAGCTCCATGTCTCTCTTGTCCTGAGGAGCCCAGAACTGGACACAGAACTCCAGATATGCCTCAGCAGGGCTGGGCAGAGGGGAAGAATCACCCTCCTTCATCTGCTGGCAATGTTCTTCCTGACACAACCCAGAAAAACCAAAAGGAATGTTGTATATCTGCAGTGATGTGAACTATCGCTAGGCATTTCTTATAAATCCTTCTTAAACGAACAAACAAACAAACACAAACAAAAACCAAAACCAAGACAATAAAAAACAGATCAAATCAAAACAAAAAATTATAACCCAACAACCCCCCCCAAAAAACCAAACCAAAACAAGAAAAACCACAAAAACCCAAAACAACATCAAAACCCCAAACCAACCAAAACCAAACCCAAACCCAAAAACCAAAACCAAAACCAAACAAAAAAATCAAAACCAACACCCCCCCCCCAAAAAAAAAGGCCATTTATGAGTTGTCAGGGACCTAAAACAGATCTATGGTTTTAAAAAAATATTTAAAATTACCTTTGTTTTGGTTTGAACTGAACAAAAACTGCCCAGTTATAAGCAGTTGCACCCTGATGCTGTGGTTGACTTCTTGAACTCTGTCAGGAAATAAATCAATAATATATAAATCAATCAAATCTAAGTAACATTTATGGTATTGGCAAGAGACAATGTCTTGACACCAGGACTATTCCCTGACAAAGTACACAGCCCTGTAAACTGCCACAAAAAGTGCTCCCAATTTTTATAAGAGTACCAAACCCGATGTATTTTCCCAAATATTATCCAGAGTTAACTTTAAATGTGGGAATGGTTCCCTTGCAATTGGCAGAAAGTATACTATAAAAGCTGAACATATGTACCAGTTTTTTTGGTTTTCCTTTATGCTATTGTTTAGAGATCTAAATATAAACTCTGATATTCCAGTGGTGTAAACTCTATGCCAATAAAGAAATCTAGAAATCACAAGATCTAGAAATCTAGAAATCAAAAGATTTATATAGGAAACAAAGTTTGAAGATAAAAAGATTAAACTCAACAACAAAACTACTTCACAAATCTATTAAAAAGGGAAAATAAATGATTGATCTCACAAACAGTGAATTTTGGATTGGTAGTTGATAAAAGAGGAACTGAGAAGGATCCACCACCAGCACATGGGAACTGGTGTATAGTAGATAAACATTAAGGTTGATTAAGCAAATCTACAGACCTGCAGAATAAAATATACCAGGAGTTTATACACCTCTGTTCTCATACAGACAACCTCCACATGATCGCAGACATGAGATTTGAAAAATCTGTATTTTCTATTTCTGTTGTCTCCTGATTCATCCCAAAAAATCTTTTGTTGAAAAGCTTTTTCTTTTAAATTTATCATTGAAAATCAAAGTCATGACACGAGTCAAAACCTCTGAATCCACCTTAAACTGTCAGTGAGGGAATTTGCTCCTCCAGCCCATCCCTTCATACTTGAATTATGCAGCCTGAGTTGATTTACAAAGGTCTTTTGGTCACTGACAAGCGCTGGAGGCTCAGTTCAGGTGTCTCATGGATACACCAAGTGGAATTTGAGAAGCCAAAGGTATCCTGAACATCTGCAGGGGCCAGCTAGATCTAACTCAGCACTTCTGGGGGATGTTACCACCTCTGGATCGTCGCTTGTGAGTCTCTGCATATCAAATGGCACTGTAATCTGAACCAAGTGCTTTGAGAGATTTACAGACAAATGCCGAATTCTCCTTGATAGTCAAAAGAGGTATCAGGAGCCCAGATGGCCTGATATTTATTTATTTGTTTGTTTATTTGTTTATTTATTTATCTTTCCTTCTTTTTGTGGTTTGTGCTGGTACATCCTCTGTGAATATTTTCGCCAGACAAGTAAAGCACACCTGACAGAGTTCAAGAAGCATTTGGACAATGCTCTCAAGCACACAGTGGGATCCTGGATGTGCTCTGTGCAAGGTCAGGAGTTTGGCTCTATGAAGCCCCTGGGTCCAATCCAGCTCAGGATATTCTGTGATTCTGTGATGTGAAATAAAGCTACCTCAAGGTCCCTAGATGGAGATCTTCAACATCATCTCCCTATCAAACTTGTCCCTTCTCAAAATGGAAGTGCAGCAAATTCCATCCCGCTGGACAGATCTGTCCAGTTAATTTTATGAAGGTCTTCATCTACTGCTCCCTGAAAGGAGGTTGGAACCCTGTGGGGGTCAATCTCTTCTCTCAGGTAACAAGTGATAGGACAAGGGGAAAATGCCTCAAGTAGCACCAGGAGAGGTTTAGATTGGATATTAAGCAAAGTTCCTTCACTGAAGGGGCAGTCAGGCTTTGGAAAAGGCTGTCCAGGAGAGTCGTGGAGTCACCACCCCTGGAAGGATTCACAAGATGTGTAGATGTGGAACATTTTCATAGGTGGAAAATCACTTCTATGCAAATACTAACCCATAACACATAAGTATTTTCATTCTCAAGTGTTTAAGGACATCCAAATAGTTGTATAGTATATTTAGCAGATCTCAGAGAATCCTAGAATCTCAGAATGGTTTGGGTTGGAAGAGACTTTGAAGATTCCAATCCACTGCCATGGGCAAGGACACCTTCCAGTAGACCAGGTTGCTCCATGCCCTGTCCAGCCTGGCCTGTGAGGAACTCTACAAAGGATGAATTGTATTAAGAATCTCTAGGCTTGGTGGCTTACAGATCTGACAACAGAAAACTGTTGGTTATTTCCTATGGTAAATAACGTGTGAATTTAACTGCTATGTGTGGAAAATTAATCGCTTGCTCTACTTCATAGTACTTTTTGGGAAACGGGAAGATAAGCATGACTGTCATTCTCTTTTCTTTCCTCCTCTTACTGCTTTTCTTCTGGTAATATATTGAGGGAAAAAAAATGAAATATTAAGTAGAAATATTCTAGAATGGCTTTCTGTTTCACCAGAGGATGACGGATGAAGTGGAGAAGATACCTGTTGGATTTACAGAGCCAATCCATCAGCGCCTGCTTGACCCACAGCTGTCATCTCCCTAACAATTAATATTTACCACTTGTAAATGCCTTCAGCCAGGGAGGGTTGGGAGGCGAGAGGAGGTAAGGTAGGGAAAAACCTAAAGGGGAGGTTTTGTGAGGAATTGCAGGGAACACAGTACATCATGAGGTAATTACAGCTCGGCCTGTCCAAGTGTTACCCTGCAATGGTGAATTATAGGCATGAGGCTGCTGCACTTCACTTTCTTACCTGTAACTAAATCAGAAGCCTTTTAAGTTTTAATTAATCTGCTTAGCTTTAGTTGCAAGGGAGCAGGGGAGTGGGGAAGGCAGGCAGATTAACCCTTCAATTGACAAGGACTTTCACAGTGCCTCCTCTTGGGCTATTTTTCCCTTAAGCACCTGAGGGAGACAGCATTATCAGTCTGATGTGGGGGCCCATTAGGCTGTGATTTTTTAATTTTTTTTTAATTTGCTAGTGTCTGGTTAGTTCTCTCTATTTCATTATCAAAAACCAATTAATTTTCTGTAAAAGCATCAAATTAATTACAAAATACTATGGAAATATAAAGAATGGAGGAATTTCCCTCTTCTCTCCTCCTACCCTTGCCTCATTATGGGAAATATGTTGGGCCCCTTGGCAGCAAAGCCCTATTAAAGAGCTACAGACTGTCTAGCTCCTCATTTAAAATTCTGTTGGCAGTGTCAGGAGGCCTGTGTGATGGGGGTAAGTCCATTTCCACCCACAGAGATCATTTTCCAATTCCCCAGCACAGAAAAATACAGTCATAGACTCATTAGAAGTGGGGCTGGAAGAGACCGCAGGAGGAAACCCAGTCCATGTCCTGTGCTGGTTCACCAAAAGCTTCCAGGCATGGACACACCACAGCCTTTCCAGGTGCTCTGTTTTTGCAATGATCCATTTCATTAGAGAGGTGCCCCTACCAAAGTTTTTGTTCAGAATTGTATCTCCCATACTCATTGAATATAGTGAATACTTTCGGCTTTCTTCTTTATCTCTGATTTCTGGGTGTTTGAATACAGTTATTATGTCTTCACTAGACTTTTCTTCAGACAATTTTGTCTCTCTTCTTTCTGCCTTTTCTTTGTGGGTAACATTCACTGGGTCTCTCCTCTGAGGGGTTAAAGTGACAATGGGAGGAATGGAACTCATCTTCAGCATGACTGCCCCTAAATAAATACCCATGATTCAGGTGCTTAATCAGTGTTCGGTGCTATTGGGATATTCTTACTGGTGTTCCAGCTGCCAGTTGTCCTTAGGCCCTGTTTCATGGCCTTTATCCTCATCTAAAATGCCACTAGACACCAGTGTTCAGACAAGAGGATTGTGCCCCTCATAGGTGTCTACAAGCTTTCACAATACTCAGTGGAAATCCCACCAGTGCAGTCTTTTGAGTCCAGAAGCAGACATTCAGTTGTTCACACAGAAGAGTTTGCTTAAGAGAAAGCTGAACCACTTTCTGGTTATCTTTGGTTTAAATGTTAATGAGATCTCTGTGGCTATAATGGAAGCTTAGACAGCTGGTACTTATATAGAGGACTGCAGAGAGACAGAGTTCTATGTGTCCCTGTCCATGGCAGGGGCTTGGAACTAGATAAGCTCTAAGGTCCCTTCCATCCCAATCCATTCCATGATTTTATCATTCTGTGGATCAGTGTCTCGTTCTGACTCCTAACATAATTCAGGTAGTAGTACATATGGAGTACATATGTAGTAGGTCACAGACACTGAGACGTGAGGAAAAGAGCACCACGTGTGGAATTTTTTCACAAAATGGAGATTCCTGAGTCTGTAATTTTGAAAAATTCAGAACCTTTGTGTTTACAATTCTGCTTGGAGAAGATTGACATTGAAAGCATCTGAGTTCTCATTGAGGATCTTTACTAAAGATGAGTGGATAGAATTGTCCTCACGGGAATTGTTAAATGTGAGCATAATCTCCCCATTATACCCTCTGAATGCTGTATCTGCAGCAGAGATTAATTCAGGTCATGCCAGAGTAGATATAGCTCTGTTTTCTGATTTGGATCTACCTCAAATAACTTTGGTTGTATGCTAGGCTAACATAGACATCTGGATTTAGATCCAGATGCGCTTTGCTGGATTTTATCCCTTCTGACAAGAACTATTCAAAAATGGTGCAATCCATATTCTTAGATGGACAGTGGAACTGAGATATCTGTTCCTGAGATATCATATTTTTAAATATGTGTTTGCACATTTTTATTTAAAAATAAAAGCAGATTTGCCATTTTGATTATCCCTAAATGCTGTACTTGTGATCTAACTAGTATTTGTGATCATAACTAGTACAAAAGGTTCACTGTATTTTGGTTAAACTTGCATTTATATCAGCCAAATTATGTTGACCTCATTCCTAAACTCCTTTGATTCTGTGCCTTTTATGTAGCAAAGGTACAAAGTGCTGAATGAAGAATGCTCATCACCAAAAAAAAACATTGCTCTGATCCCAGAACCCATTATCTCAAGGCAATCTCAACCTTCCAGAAATGTAGCAGCCCTATCTCATGTTGTTCTTGCTCTGAATGCTCCTTGAAGGCCACAATTTAAGCAACAGGAGTATGAGGAGCCCTAAAGCAAAACCAGCTCCATTTGGCAGCCAATACATTCCCCTAAAGGCTGTCAGAGCACGAGTAGCTCAAACACTCAGAGGACTGCAGGAAAAACTCAGTGATGCCTCGGTAAGACTTGGGTTTCTCCTGGCAGCACAGGGAAGGTGAAGATTAAAAAGCCCTGGAGATTTGAATTTCCTGATCCTGCTTCTACTCAAATGGTGGGGATTACCAAAAAAGTCACTCTTATGAGTGGCATTTATCCACTGTGTCTTTCCCCAGGATGATAGTAATAATAATAATGGCCAATCAAGACTTGCAGGCAAAGCAAAACAGGGAGTCCTGGCCATTTTCTGGCCAATGCCAGACTGCTGTATTCCTGTCAATGAGGATATGATTATGGGATAATGGAATGATGCTGTCACTTGTCCTAGTCTGGTCCAAAACCAATTCCCTTGACCATCGCTCCTAGAGATCCTTATGTTACAGCAGAGTTAAGGAAATCCTCCCTGGTATTCAAGGTACCTGATAAATGTGGAGAAAACTATGCTAATTGTGGCTAAACACAGGAAAACATAACTTTGGGAGAAGGCAAGCAAAGAGAAGGTGAAAGTCACGACCTGTCTGTTGAGTAGTCAAAGGAATTTACTACTACAGAGAAGAGTTTTACATCTGTTGTCTCTCTGCTCCTGTGAACTGTGAGATTTCCTTTAAGCTACACCATTTTGTGCAAAGGCCCTGTGTAAGGCCAAGTGCACTTTAGTGACAAGCTTGTTCAATACCAAAAAAGTCATCTCACCTCTATTAAGAGAAAATAAAATTGACAGTGTTGTGTAAATTAGCTATATTCTCTAATTAATAGACAGCAGGCAGAAGCAGGTGCTTCTAGAGCTCAGATTCTCTGAGATATTTCAGATGTTCGCCAGGAGAAAGGTGAATTAAATCTTCGAAGCATCTTTTCAGCACCACTGATCCTAAAAGGAACCCAGGGTGTGTAGCTCAGATCTGGATGTTAGTGTATCAGACAGACAAAGTTATATGAGGCCAATCTATGTCCAAAAATACAATTATGTCTATTCCAGTGCCACCTGAATTCACCTCTATAGCAGATACAGAAATTAAAGGATAATAATCTACATTTAATTCCATTCAAAAATATTTCAGAAATTATCAGCCAATGAGAAATACATAACTGGAAGTAGAAATATCAGTAAATACAAACTGTACCCACTTATGACCTAGGGAAGTCTCGAAAATAAAACTCAATCTTCATTTTCTGCAGCTCCACTCACTCCATTGAGCTGGGCAGATTTATACTAGCTACAGATTAGGATCAAAATATAAGCCTAACATCTTTAAATGCTTTAATTATTTATCCAAGGCTGTTTTGACTTGCCCTCTGCAGTTGGCTGTGAGTCAGAGGAAGCTCTTAGTAGTATATTACCAATTATTAGCTAGCTTAAGCTTTCACTGCATATTAGGAATCAAATCAGACAGTTTTATTCTTTTAATTATTATTTTTTAGAGAATGGAACAAAACGTCTAATTTAGCTGTGTAAAGTAAAATGCTAAAATAGTGCTTTGGGCAAAAATGTCCCATTTAAATGCCTGCCAGAATTTGGGAGGGAAAAAAAGTAAAAGAAAAAGCATGGAAAAGTATTTTCCAGCTTCAAATAACTGCATAAACATTGGCTGATGGTTCCTTCACCATTCTTTGCTCCTATTTGACAATGGAAAATCATATTCTCCAGGATGCAGTGTCAAAAAGCAGCTTCATCAAGATATCAACTGAACTTTTATCTTACATTTTCCTTGAATCACAGAACGGTCTGAGTTGGAAGAGACCTTAAAGATAATTTAGTTCCAACTCTTCTGCCATTGGGGGTCTCCTGAGCTGCTGAGAAAATTAATGTAGTGAAACAATTTAGTTCATGGTCTTCAAACACAAATAGACTTCAACAATGTCAAATATTGAAATATTCACCTCTAATCCATGTCCCCAAGTGCAACATCCTCATGTCTTTTAAATTCCTGCAGAGGTGGTGACTCCACTACTTCCATGAGCACCCTGTGCAAGGGTTTGACAACTCTTTGAGTGAAGAAATTTTCCCTAATATCCAATCTAAACCTCCCCTGGTGCAACTTGAGGCCATTTCCTCTTACCCTGTCGTTTGTTGCCTGGGAGAAATGTTACAGAAACCCTGTCCACGCTGGCTAAGGAGACTCAAGTGGTATTTGGAACTTGTGTTAAATGCTCAACTCTGAAATGCAATGGAAGATGTCAACATGTTCAGACATGATGTTTCAGACATAAAAGGCACCTTAAGTGAGCCTATTCTGTGGGACATTCTGCAGGGAGTTTAGGAACAGCTGCATGTGGAGCTTAGAAAGGAAAACAAAGCTCTCCCTCCACAGGCCTCTCTAAAGAGATTGACTCATATCCCTGGGATTGGTTTCTTTAGGTACCTGTACACAGATAGGCAAGGTCATTAGCATCTTGTTCTGTATTTTCCATGGGCATATTTTCAAGACAAAAGATTTTTTTAATGAAGCCAACTGACATACAGCCAAGAAAAGCAGCATATTTGGTATTTTAGAAAGCAAGATATATTAGTGTTTTGAGATTTACAAATAGCACTGACAAGATACAACAGGATGACTTACACAGGAAGCTAAAAGCAGGAACATTTTCCTCTTGGTGTGACCTATCAAGGCATAATAACATTGCAGAAGTAAATGTTGGTAGGTTGATGTTTCCAAAAGATGAACTCAAAGTGAGACCAGCAAAGGCCAGGAAACAACAAAGAAATGGTGGACTAGATGATCATTGTATGTCCATTCCAATTGGACTGATCCATTCCATTCCATTTTTATAGAAAATGGACAAATCTTTTAGCTATTGGATCTTTATTTTCACATGTGAAAGCGGCCTATAACACAGACTATTCCACAGTTTCCATCTCCCATTTACTGCAATTTATTTCAGGGCTGTTCTGGCACCCCTCTGTGGAAAACAGTTCATGGAATCCTTAAACTGGAATCAGTAGGACAATTCAATAAACACAAATGTCAAAAGATACGCTTTTTCTTCTGATTCACCTTTCATAAAAGATGAAATTGAGCTTGAACCAAGAAGAACAAGGAAGTAGCCTCTCTTGGCACCAGTAATTACAATCTGGGATGGCCCCAAAAGTCCTTTCTTTGTTTTGAACCGCTCTGACAAATGGTGCAAGTAACAGAACGGGAAAAGACAGAGCACTTGGCAAAGGGTTGTAAAATGGCAAAATCACTGAAAGTGTGTTATAAAGCATGCAAGAAGGAAATGCTCCCCCAAGCAGGACATGTCAGTTGCATGGGCATGGCTGAGAAAAACAGTTGCTTAAAGACTGTGACTTATGAACGTCTGCGACTGGAGCAGGAGAAGTGCCATAGGGGGATACAGCAGATGAGAAATGGATTAAGCCTGAACGAGGAGGAGAAAACTGGAAAAGTCAGGGAAAGTTTCTGAGGTGGAAGACGACATGCCCTAGGAAGACATGGAAAGTTGGGATGAAAAGAAATTCTCCCTGCAGGCACAGACCTTGTCTATTACGTTCTACAGCATTTCGGGAATTAGGTTAGAGGACAATGATTTTGTACTTTGCAAAAAACGTTTTTGTTATTTTTTTCAATAAGAAAAGACTACACATATACCTACATCTATATTTATACCTAGAGTTCTTAGCAAACTGATGCTTATAACACTATATACATATGCAGGCGTATATATGGAAGTAAATTATTGCATTGTGCTTTTGTATTGTACTGTTAATTTTCTTCAAAGGGATTGAAATGTTTATGAAAGAAAGAGAAGCTTATTAGGACATGAAGAAGAGTCTGCTGCTGTTAGTTAAATTATGGTTTGGGACACAGTTATTATAGTCTTTGGCTTTCTTCTTAAGTAATTTTTTACTGCAGGTTGGAAATTGGTTATATATATATACATTTAAAAGACAATTCCATTACCATCAAAAATTAAGTTTTTTTTTTCAAACTGTCAATTTCATTCATTTTTTTTCCCCCCTAATCTCAGAGTGGAATATTTCCATCCTCTTATTTGAGATTACTTTCTAGAAAGCAAGCAATGTTGTGGAGAAGGATATTAAGTTTAGGAAAGACAAAATAAAAGAATTTTTCCGTGATAGCTTTTTTTTTTTTTTTTTTGATGCCCTCATAACATTTTTTTTTTACAGTTTCACTTAATAGAAAAAACATTTTGGAAGAACCAAGAAGAACTAACTGTGTAAAGCAAAATATCCAGTTCTTGCCCAAGGCTGCTTATGACGTCAGTACCCTAATAAATCACGATAAAAACAATGTTTCATATTCATAGAGTTGATATGGTCTGAATTTATGAAAATAAGTAAAATAGAAGGGTACAAATGAAAGTTGTCATCAGTTTGCATATATGGGTACCCAGGAGAAATGTAGTGACACTGTCAAAGCACCCAGGGATCAGGGTTAGGAATTCTCGTGGAAGTTGATTCACACTAAACACATGAAAGTCAACAGGAAGGGCTTCTCTGGAAGGAAGATCAGGAAAAATGTGGGTTTCGTACTGAATGGGGCAGGGGATCTGCTGACAGATGACACAGAAAAAGCTGGGAAACAAACACCACATTTTCCTTGATTTTTCCTGATGAGATTTGCCTTCAGCAGTCTCACAAACCAAAAGGAAAATCTGGAACAATGAAGACTGACTATCAGTGGATGAGGACCAGCATAGGAATCTTCTGTACGTGTGGATATATTCAAGCCCAGAGAACCTGGTGAGATGTCCCAGGAGTATTGAGGCAGCTGGGTGGTCATTCTCAATTACCTTTGAAAGGTTATGGCCTCTGACAGAGATCCCCGAGGGTTGGAAAAGAGCAAATCTCACTCTTATCTTCCAGAAAGAATGAGAACATGAGGAAGTACAGATTGATCGGCCTGCAAGGGTGATGGCACAACTCATCCTGGAAACCTGTTGCAAACACATGAAGGAGGAAATAAGGTGTAGGGAACACAGTCTTATGAAAGGAAAAAAAAAAAATTCCCCCTGAACTGGATAGCTGTCTGCAATGAACTTAATAAAATAAGGAAGGAGCAGTGGGTATTGTTCATTTTAACTTTGAAAAAGCTTTTCATGGTGTCTGACATCACCACTATAGGCAAGTAGATCAAGAATAAAATAGATAAGTGGACAGTGAGGTGGACTCCCAGCCTCAGGGGGGTTATGACTGGCACCACAAAGTCACAGTACCCAAGGGGTCACTGCTGGACCAATGTTGTTAATCATTTTCAATGGCCAAGATGATGAACAGATACAAGTCTGCAAATGGTACAAAATTGCAAGGAGTAGTTGATATGCAAAGCGGTCATGCTGCCAGTCAGAGGGACTTCAACAAGCTGAAGAAATGGGCCACTGGGGATCTCCAGGAGTTCAGGAAAGGAAAACGTCAAATTCTTGGAACAGAAAGGAATAACTCCCTGTGCCAGTACAAACTGGGGAATGCTAGGAAATCCACTTGTCAGGAAAAGACAGGGTGGTCTTGGCGATTCTATCAAAATTGTAGATAGTGATTCTTTAATTTTGGGTAGCCCACTTCTTAAGTAAAATTTAAACAGAAATTTGAATAGAAATTTGTTGTTATTTTATATATTATGAGTCACAGAGAAACTACTAAAATAATTTATAGAAACTATCCACAATGGATAAGACAGATTAGCCATCCACCCTCTAGGAACAAAAATCATCAACATGGGTATCATGAAGATGAGTGAAAAGTGTCTGATGCTGCATGAGTTGATACTGCTTCTCACAGCAGTGGAACTGTCATTTCCAACACCCACTGCCCAACTTATTCCTACTGTCCTCCCAAAGCCATCACAGTGAGCAAAAATATTTTTAGAGCCTTCCATTTCCATTTCCCTGTCAGCTTCTCTCTCTGTATTCCATCGTATCAGTTTGTATCCATGCATATGATGAGACAGCTCAAAATTTTATTACCATGACTTGGGCTGACCACAACATGCATGTGCAAGAGATGCAAAGCTCCATCCTTTTTATCCTCCTGCATGTTGTCAGGGATAATGCAAACTGGAATAGTCACAATACATTTGCCCTGGGGAAGTAAACAGATAAAAGTAAGAAATATGTATATGAAATATTTTGGGAAAATATTGGATATTACTTGTCCCCTGTCCAAATTCTATAACCTTTTTTTTATATTTATAAAATAAACCCTTGCCTCCTCAGTAATCCCATGAAAGAGGCTTTCTGCAGAGTAGAAGTGTACTTGTCTGTGCATATTCCCAGTCTACTTAGTCATAAAAATTATATGTTCTTTTGTGGATGTACCTATGGGTTTCCACTGATAGGGAAAAAAGTTCGGACATGTAATCTGAACACAGGGAATAGCACCTGCCTAAACCAATGGACATAGTGAACATTCCCTGAGCAAATTAAGCTGATAGGATCTGGCCCTAAAGTGTCATAGCAAACCATAAGGATTTTTTAGTATGAGTTTTCCCATGTCAAAGAGCAAGAATGTGGGAAAAAGGAAGAGGTGTGACTTGGAGAACGTTACATCATCCCCTTCCATTGGCTGTAAGGATATGTAGACCATAAACAAAGGGAATTGCTTTGGAAAGATTTGAAATGGAGATTGTCCTGTAAAAGCTAAGGCTTTTGAAACTTGATATAATGTGCAAATGAGTTCAGATGAGCTCTTAAAATATATTTTGTAACTAAAGATTATGGACCAAAGAATGATTTTGATCCCTCATAACTGGCACTGTTGAAGGCTCAGTTTATCATCATTAACATAAGACCTTGACCACAAACAAAGGAACTATTGGTTTCAGTGGATGAAAAATTAGCTGGAGAAGAGGAGAAATAAAAGGAGAAGAAAGAAAGGGAATATCTATTGTTTCCCTAAATAAAGATTGAAAATGTATATTGAAATTGCCTTGTGGATTCAGAAGGGAAGGATCTGCCTTTTCCTTTGAAGAAAAGGACTACTGTCACATGGTGGGATTCTTGGAGTTTCCTGTCCAGGGCCAGGAGTTGGATTTGATGATTCTTGTTGGTCTCTTCCAGCTCAGGATACTCCATGGTGCTATGATTCTACTTAAACTGCCTCCAGACAATAAATATATGGCAGTTATTGTACAGCCTGCTTGGCTACTCTCGACAGCAAGAGCTGATCTTAAGTAGATTTTCAATCATCATTAGAGGTGAGCACAGATTACACACTGTATTTCAGAAAGACCATAAGATCCAGTACCTCTACCAGAATCTTAAATTTCCAGGAAGGATATGAAAAATAGTAGCAAAAATAAATTTTCCAAGGGCAAGGCACCCTGAAGATTTCCCCCACAAAGAAATAAATGTTAACCATTAATTTATATTCTCAGATTTATTGGTGCGACCTGCATTAGCATGGGGCATACAGACAGGAGACTTTTTTCCTGATTCCCGGTTCCAAACAATTCATTATGTGTTCTGGACTGGTGCTGCTATTTCTGGTTTTTTGGGTAGTGGCATTGTCATCCAAATTCCTTTATAAAGGTCCAAGAAATCATTGGAGGAAAACCATTCTAAACATATGAAACGCTTTTCTTCTTTTGTTATTATTGTACCAATAATCTTTGCTGCCCTTTGTATTAAATTTTCTACTCATAGCACCTGCAGTACTAAGATTACAAGGAATTTTATTGCAATAATACATAATTTTTTCATACCAGTGCTTTGACACCATTCCCACAGGGGGAACTTTTTGACATCACCAGGACCAAAAGGATACTTACTGTAAAAAGAAATAAAACACTCCCTGTGATACCTAAGTAAATATTTAAAACCTTAAATTTATTACATATTCTTGAATATCTTGGCTGAAACTTTTGCAAAAACCCCTGCAACATATTTCTTATTTATGGATCATTAATTTACTGAAAGCTCATTGTGGGTCATTTTTTTACAGAGTGTTGAGAAACAAGGTGCTGCTCACTGGAACTGGTAAATATTACAAAGTATCTGTGAACATGCATTTTGAATACAAATCAGAAAATTTCCATTACATATGCAATCTCCTTTTTTCATTTCCCATTATATACTCAGCAATATTATTGAAGAAACAGAGTTTTATAAAAGCTCATACAAATGCTCATTTCCTCAGTCTACGATCCGACACAAGGAAATACTGATAAGGTTATCTGCTTCTTTTATTGGACTTATTAATTATGCTGAATATATTCCAAGACATGATGTATCCTTCAGAGTAGTCAATGCAAAACTCAACATTAGGGGAAGAAGGAAAACGTGCTTATTGCACAGTGCTGTGATAGGTCAGCTTTTGAACTTCAGAACTGCTGGTGTTCACAATTTCTGAGTGGCAATTATTCAGTATCTCAAAAAAGTAGCTTAATGTACACTGAGACAGCTCAAGAGTCATAGTTTCCTGCCTATGTCCTATAAACCATTTCAACTCAATAAAGGAAAAATAAATTTCTTAGCATAAGGTCACTAGGACAATAAAAACTAACCCATATCATTTTACTGCCAGAGAAGCAGGGACTTGATTCAGGTTGTTTTATTCCTACTTGTTCAAAATGTTAATAGAAGAGTTTGTTCTTTAGTGATGTATGCTGCCTTATCCTATAAAATCAAAAACACATGAAATGTTTAAATATATTTATGTAATTTGTATATATAGAATTAAATGTGTCTATCTTTAAAATTATATACATAAATACAATTATGTGAAGCTGTTCTTGTACATTAAAAACAAAAAAAAAAGTTGCAAAGATTTCAAGAAGAAACATCCTCTCTAGACCTCTCTGTGAAGAAATAAATGCAATCTATGGGTCAAAATAAAACAAAGTATGGGTCAAAAACTTTTCGTGCATGACAGACTTAGTGAGCAAGTGCACCTGAAACATTCAGCACATGCCATTGTCCTATAGTGCATAGCCATGTCCAAGACATCTGCCCAAGACCTGAAAACATCATTTGCATCAAAAGTCTCTGTTGAAAGAAGCTTAAATTTATGCTCAATAAAGCTTAAATTAAGTTCAATGAAAAAAATCAGAAATTGCCTCACTGATATGCCAGAACACTAATCAGTTCTTTTTCTGTGTAAATTTCTTGTAGCCAAACATTTCCATCTTGGGCCTAATGCTCAGTCAAAGGGAATTCCCTCTACTTGTTTTGCACAAACAAAGTGAATTGGGAAAGGGCAAGGCATAAAGCCTTTATATTCTTATGAAATGCCTGAGCATCTCTTGTTTTATTTTGTTTTATGTATAAATATATAGATTCATGTGCACCTAACTAATATGTGCAAATAAACATTAGTTTTCAGGTTCTATGTACATATAAATCTGTGGAGCATATCCATGCTGGATGTCCCAGACCAGATCTTTGTAGATAGGCATCAGTGTAGATTGGTCTCATTGGAAATACCAGTGGCTAAAAGGGCTCCAGGTTTAAATAATTCTCTTGCCCTTCCAGGTGGTTCATCCCTTCAGGATTCAAGTTCAAGATGTATTGATTAACTAGCTTAAGGGAAGGTCACAGAGCTCCAGCCTACCTTCCCTGGGGTTTCCAGGAAAGAAGGATATTTTGTGGCCAATTGGAATCTCATGCCAGTTATCAGACAAGAATAAGACTATGGAACAAACAAACCTCATTTAAAATTAAAATTAGCTTTCCAGTGGCCAGAGATGTTTTCTGCTTGTGCAAAGTGTTTTTTAGTAGCAATTTGGCCTTATGATGTTTGTAGTATTTTTTTGGTGTTTTTGTGATGTGGTCTTCATACGGCAAGTTGGATTTCTTTGTTAAAACAAAAAACTTTGGTTACCTGCACTCCCACTGAATGCTCCCCTTCAAAAGAGCTTTTCTCTTTTCCTCCCTGTTCATCACTTAGAGGCTCTTAGCCAAAATACTTTGAAATTTTCTGGTTTTGTGTTTTGCTCAGTGATGGAGATCATCCAGTGTAACTGAGACTTCCGAGGAGCTGTGGGGTTTTTTTGAAACTAGAGGCTGGAAAAATGTTAAAAAAGGACCTGCAGGATGCCTCTCCCTGTGAACCCATGAGGAGAGTGAGCTGGAAATGATCATCTATTTTTTAAAAAGCTACAATGTTCTTTCACATGCAAATTACCAGAGATCCAACTCACATAGTTCATATCCCAATAGGAGGAAATACAGCAGAGCTGACAGATGTCATCAGTTGACTTAAATGGCTGCATAAAAATTCACAACGTAAGTCTTTTATCTACAAACCCTGCATGTTTAAGAAAAAAAACTGTGCCAGTGGTTATAGGCTACTCCTTTGACTGCTAGGCCTTTGTCACCTGCAATTCCATGGGTAAACTGTTTTAAATTATAGGACTTATTCAACAATATCAATAGTTTTAATATAAAATGGAAAAGACATAGATTTTTAAAACAAAACCAGAAAACAACCAAAAAATTACTCCTGTGCATGAACGTTTCTTTTTGCTCCAACTTGCAACATTTTTATAGGCTGTATGTCTGAAAGAACATACATATAATGATGTTTAAAGTGTAGTCGGGAGCAAAGTTATTGCAGTTTTATATATACAGCGAAGCTATATAACAAAAGAGCAGTAGCTAGTGTTTGCCCTTATATGAGATGCAGTCATATAATAGAGAGCCTTAAAGCTAGGGTTTACTGTACTTTGGGAATTAATCACATAAACTATAAATTGGGTTCAACAGGCTGGCTGGGTAAATAGGCGCAGCTAATGAGGACACTATGAGATCTTATAAGAGCGCTGACTGCCCCAGGACAAAAGTGCCGAGCTGCACCTGATGGAAAACTAGAAGACATCAAAGCATAAAGGATTAGTGCTCTCACAGTGTTGAGAAATGGCCAGGGGGAGATTCACCAACTTATTACCCACATCCAAGCTAATCCTGTTATCTGCAAAATATGACTGTGTTCAGGAACTGCCACCACCTAAACTTGCAGGAGACTAATTCGGTGTTTACATGGACAAAAGTGCGGGGAATTTTCATCTGGGCAAAGAATATGAGAGAAGAGAATTTTTTAAGGGTTTCCTTTGTATCGAATGCTTGAAGAGGGGAAAATATAAAATTAGTTCTTTAATGGCTATTCCGTACCCTATATAGATATCCTATAGGATAGAATCCCTTCTCTGAAAATCCAGGGCAAAAGTCATGTAAAATATGACTCTCTTGTTCTCTCTTGTGTAGTTGCACTTTCCTAAAAGAAAATCAAAATGCATTGGAACTACCTTTGAAGATGAGAGGAATTAATAGTCCCCCAATATCCCTGCCCAGGAAATCTTTTGTGCAGCAAATGTCTGCCTGATATTTTTTTCAGTGCAATAAAAGAAGGTGAAAAATATCCCAAGGTTCTTGCCAGCACACCACAAAATATAATTCATTATACAGCCTAAGGTATGTGAGTTGGCTCAAAATTTGTTTTTTTGGAAAAAGTTTATAATTGCCAATGCTAGAAATCTAATTTTTTTTTACACCAAAGGTCCATTTGGTAGAACGGCACTTATGGTGGATAACAGATCTTATTTTTCAATTTGAATAAAACAGAAATAGACCCAAACAAAACCTCTTAGGGCAGATAATGCCAGGGAAAAGGTCTGCAAGTTATATTTAATCTAAACACGCAATATGCTCCTTCCAGTGGCTCATCAGGGCCAGGGATGGTTGCCTCCAGGGCAGAATTTAGGCATGATTAGCCAGGCAAGCCCATGGCTAAGCATTTATATGGCATTAAGGAACACCCCCAGCACACGGATCTTACAGGCAAGGATTTATCTAGCTATCTAAGGGAAATGATTAATTTTGTAGGTTTTAATTTTTAGGGGTGTAAGGATGCCAGAGTGCCTGGTGATGGGAGAGACTCATCGGGAGGATGGCACTGCCTGCAGGCTCCCTTTGGCTTTCTCACTGGTGCTGTTTGACAGCACCACACTGCAGTTGTGAGAATACTGCAATTAGTGGCCTCCGTTAGCAATGAAAAAAAAGCACCCTGGTGAGAAGGAGGTGGTGATTACCTGATGTGAGTGAATCAAAGTATGGGGGAAAATTGGTGTAGTGATCCCAGGGTACCTGTGGAAACAAATTTATACTCTTGACTTGCACATCAGGCCCTTCTCACTTGTCTGTTTTCTAACCCTGGACACATCTGGATTTCTTCTTTTCCTTCTCCCTTAGTATCACCCAGCCTAGTAACCAGAACGCCCCACAACAAAATCCTTGATAATTTACTATTTTTCAACCCAGACTGCAATGGATCCACCTCCACGTATCTCCTGATGTCCTTTTCAAAGGTTGGGCTCAGTGACCATGGAGGTCTTGTACAACCTTAATGATTCTGTGATTCTGTGAAATTGCAAGGAAACAGAGCAAGGAATGTTCATTGGTTAATTCTTCAGCTTCCTTCGTTTGGTAAGGTGAGCTTCTTTCACTCATAAAACTGGTAAAAACTGAAAAATCAGATACTGAGATCTCTCAAAGTCCTCTTGATTTTACTGAGTTCTTCCTTTTGGCGAGTGAAAAGTATTTAGCCATCTTTTTAAAAATACATGAAAGCTCCACTTGTACATGTTAGGGAGAAATTCTTCTCTATGGGGGTGGTGAGGCCCTGGCACAGAGAAGCTGTGGCTGCCCCATCTCTGGAAATGTCCAAGGCCAGGTTGGACAGGGCTTGGAGCAAACTGGAATAGTGGAAGGTGTCCTTGCCCATGGCAGGAGATCTGAAACAGGATGTACTTTAAGATCCTTCCAACCTTAAACCATTCTATGATTTTATAATTCTACAATTTTCTTTTTTTTTTTCCCTAATGGAGATCTCTCTTCCTTGAGTTTTTATTGAGATAGTTTCTTAAATTTTATTTTATTGCTCTTGAAAACGTGAAAAAAAAATACTGAAAACATGTCAGTTGTAGGATTTGGAGCCAAATAATTTAATTTTGTCAGAATAAAATGCATTTGAATTCAATTCAAAATAGATCCAAATGACTTTTTTACTTCTTAAATAATGTTTTGCAGTTTTTAAAACTTCCTAGGGAATTTGAAGATCCATTACAGCCACAGACATCAGAGTGCTATCAATGCAGTGAACAACAGCTTCAGCTAAGACACAGCTTGTTAGAAAAACAAACAAACAAAAAAAAGGATAGAAAACACCAATTAAAAATGAAGTAGTTCTACAGAGCACTGATATTCACATACATTTCTACATGTTTGTCTGATTATGTCCTGAAAAACGTTTCTTACTCCTTCATCTTATTTAAATCAAAAGAAATGGAGCAAGACTAAACATTGTGGATTCAAAATGAGAAGGAAAAGAAAACCTGATTCCTGCCTGGAACCTGGAGGGACTGACATGATAGTCCTAACAACTGCTTCCCTTCTCATTTTAGACATTTGCTGATCAAATGGGAAGCAAGAATGAAAAGTAATAATAACCATTGATAATTTTGTTTTTCTTATTGATTTTCACACACTCAAGCAGTTTTGGATGACAGAACAAAAGCCTCAAATAGATATTAACAGCTAAAGAAACTTACTAATTTTAAAGCTATGATTTATACAAATATTATATAGATCCTTAAATTGGGGATGTTCATGAAGGAGAAAGATCTTATGAAAGATTTTCTGATTTCAAGATTCATTATGTTTGATTGAAATTGTGCCTATTATTATTTTCTGACCACTTCTATGATGTTTTTGCTTCTTATCCTGGCTCTCTTCCTCAGCAAATTCACAGACAATAATCCTGATATGATTTGTGATTTAATTTTTCAGATGTGTAGGTCACCTCTTGGCAAATAAAACTCTCGTGAGAATTCAAAAATTTGCATTCTGAAATTTATGTGGGACAACACACGGATTCCCAAATGTTCAAAATGTGTAGAATCATAGAATCGGGAAATCCCCTGAGCTAGAAGGAACCCACCTTTGTCACTGTCTCCAGTGATCAAATGTAACAAGGCAACAAGTCCCTGATGATTCCAGAATGAATCCATAAAATTTTCCATGGCCTTTGGCAGAAATCCAGCTCTATTTGGTGATCTTTACCTTTTTCACCTGGTACATACATTTACAGATTTATGTAAACTTTTTTCACAGCTGAAGAAAAGGTAAAACTCTATAGATCAATAACTCCTCCCTTTTTACCTCCTCCCCTCTTCCCATCACAAATCAGAAAACACTGAAAACAATTACTTTATATTCCTCAGATTGAAAGGATTTTTTTTTCTCTGTAGTCCAACCTGGATCACAAAAAGCGACAATAGTGGAGGTCTTTTCTTGCCCCTAAGTCCTTTTGGAAGTAAGTCTACAAAGTACTTTGTTTCTCTTAACTAAATATTTTGCTTTTGTTTCCCAAAGCTATGGAAAAAGTCAATATAACAAATTTCAAACTACCAAAGAATGTTTTTCTTTGTAGCTGCAGAACTGTGATGCCTTTACTTTTTCTGTATTGATGTTTTATGGTTCTTAGAAGCTCAGAGAAGGAAAAAACAAATTTCTTTTCAGTGAGTTCTGAGCTCCCAAGCACAAGAGAAACATGGAGCTCCTGGAGCAGGTCCAGCAGAGCCTACAAAGATGATGGAGGGACTGTTGTGGGGGTTTTATCTTCTTTTCTTCTGTTAGAGCTGGGTTTAAATTCTTGGGAGACCCAGTTTTCGTGTCCAGACTCAGAGGTTTATTAATTCTTATTTATAGTACAGACTCACAAGTTGTGAGTCCTAGAAAACAAGGTGAAAAATGGCTCTGTCTCTATCTCTTTCCAAGGTCTTTTAAGCCCAAATTGTACGATTAACAAAGGACACCTAAATTATTTTTACTTTTAACCCAATAACCAAACACCCGTGGTCCACAATGTGGATTATTCTATCCAATTGCAAGAAACCACCCAAAACCATGAAGAAGGTGAAAAAAGAAGAACTGAGCCAACACCCTAAAACCTCCATGTTGCTTTATATATATATATATATTACTATATACTAAATTCTTTAAGTTTTCCACCCTGTGATATCACACATTTCTACTCAAACTACACACCCACAATCCCAGTGCTATCACTCAGCTTTAGAAGTCTGTTCCACAGCCTCACGTCAAACATAGTGTTCTCTTGGGGGTCAGTGCCTGTCTGCACAGAAAGGCTGAAATTCCCATCCTTCAGGGTTCCAACAGACTAGAGCACCTCCCTGCCCAGGAAAGGCTGAGGGAGCTGGGGCTGTTCAGCCCTGAGATGATCCCCAGCTGAGAGGGGCCCTCATCCCAGTCTGTCCCTGTGTGCAGGGAGGGCTCAGAGCAGGGCCAGGCTCTGCTCCAGGGGCTCAGCGATGGCACCAGAGGAATGGGCAGGGACTGATCCCAGCAAGTTCTATCTGGACAGGAGGCAGAACTTCTTTCCTGTGCAGTGACCGAGCACTGAAGAGAGACCAGAAAGGGTCTGGAGTCTCCTCACTGGAGATATTCCAGAACTGTCTGGACACAATCCTGTGCCCTGTGCGCTGGAACAACCCTGCTTGAGAAGGCAGGAGGGACCAGATGAGGCACTGTGGTCCCTTCCACACCTTTTGTGATTCTGTGTGCATGTAAGGGACACATGATGAGTCATTTACTTCACCTCACCTTTTAGGACCAACTAAAAGTTAGTTCTCAATTATATATTCTGTGGGTAAAGAGGAGCCTGCCCCAAAGATCTGCATTTGTTTCCAGTATAAATAATGATCTATGGGCAGGTCAGTCTGTGCAGCCCATTGGAACTCTTGGTGTGCTACCCACCATTACAAATTGATATCTGAAATGGTCAATTATTTACTTATATTAGGTGAATTCCACCTTTTCCAACAATTTCTTAATTTTCTATCCCAAGTCATGAATGTTCATATTTCATCTATTTTTTTTTTTCTATTTCATAATAATCTTTTTACACCCAGACCAGAAATGTTTTCAAGGACTGTCTGGTATGCACTTTTGAGTTTTTCACATAATCACACAATAGTTTTGGCTTGGAAGGGACCCTAAAGGTAACCTGATTCCAAGCCCCTGCTACGGTGTCTTGGTTTGGGAAAACAGGTATCTGCCAGGTAATAAAAAAAAACAACTGGAGTTTCCTTTGGAATGGAGAGTGTAACCCCCCCCCCCCCCCCCCCCTTTTTTCTTTTTCAATTATAAATTACAATCAGAGGCTCTTAAGCAAAGATTTGGGAAATAGGAATAGCAGTTCTTTACTAGTATGTATTACAAAGCAAACAAACACAAGAAAAAAACCTCACCAAACAACTACAGCATTAATAACAAATGAAAACAGTACCAAGAACCTTGAGGGCTTTGTTTCACAAAACCCAGGGCAGTTTGGTTTGGGTGTCCCTGCAGGATCCTCAGAGCACCAAGCTGAAACAGTGGAAAAGTCCCGGGCTGGTAGCTGGGATGGCAGGGTGTCCCGGCAGGCAGGGGCAGGATGTCCCGGCAGCGCAGGGGGTGCAGGGTCACACTGCAGCAAGAGGAGCAGCGCCGAAGAAGCCGAAGGCGAGGCAGAGCTGGCCCAGCTCCCGCGGGTGGCAGAGAAAACTCAGGATTCAGGCCGAGCCGGTGATAGTAGATTTCCCAGGACTGGATCCCTTTGGCCACAGTGAAACTCTTCCAGCCAGCAACAGCCGTTCTCTCTCTCCCCGAACGCTGGAAAAAGAAGAGCCCGCAGCTGCCTCAAGCTCTGTCTTTTACCTGCATTATCTCCCCCTTCCAACTTTGTCCACCTCTTTGTTTCGGTTAAGTACTCTCAAGTATCCAACACTTGGTCTCCTTGGTAACTTATGGGGAAAAATTCTTTAGAGAAAGAAGGAACAAACCTAACCCCCAACACACGGGCAGCAACACCTTCCCCTAAACCAGTGCACAAATGCTACTAAATATTTTGGATTGATGTCCTGACAGGATACATGGTGTTCTCTTTGCTCACCTTAGTATAGGATAATTCATACACGAGAGAAGAGACTAAGTCTGGACATTTTGAGTTCACTTCTAGCTATACGGCTTAAACAGGGACAAACTCACAAAACGAAGTCACTTTTTGCAAGGTACATTCAAAATTTTACGATAGACTGAGGAGCAGGAAAGGCCTGAGGTGAGCAGTGCCTTTTAAAGAGTTGTCAGAGTACTCTGGGCCTGCTTCTGGCCATGTTTGGCTGGAAAGCACTAATTAGATTAGATATACTTGGCTAGAAGGCAGAAAGCTTAAAACATTAACTTTTTAAACATGTGCATACATTTGGACTATAACATATTCTGCTTTTTGGAGGTATGCTCTGAGTAAATATCTTGCCGGCATGATGTTATCCCTTAATTTCCTAAATAGAAATATGCTGTTTCAGGGTGCACACACACGTCTTTTATACAGTGTTGTGAGAAGAGCATGGATCCGAAAATGGTACTAATATCTTCTTTTTTTAATTAGGAAATACATAAATATGCTGCACATTTTCTGACATTATGAATTTTGATTTTTATTATTTTTATATTTTTAGTACATTTGTTTGCTTATGATTATTGAAGGAAGGGCTATATAAACAAATTTTTCTTCAATCAGGACTACTCAAAGCTTCCAAATAGTGTGAAAACCTTGAATTTTGTTGTCTTAGCACATGCTAATGGACAAATGCATGATCCCGTGGCAATCTACCTTCCATGGTTTCCCTCCCCTCTACTTCCCTCTTTTCTGGGGCACATAAGACCCCTGCCTAAATATGCAGGGTTACAAAAAACAGGACAGCCAAAATATCTTCACTTCGGGAATTGCATAATGTTGGAAAACTGCTAGTCTCACCAAAAGTTCCCACTGGGAACAACTGAGAGCAATATGGGTCAAAGGAGAGTGTGAAGTGATAATTTGTTCACTGGGGAGTTAAAATGGATGAGTATTTGTGGGACCATTTTTTGTACATCAGCAAGGTGATCAGGAAGAACCTTTTTGTTTACCTTTTCTTTTGAAGCTATTTAATAGGTAGAGTGAGGAAGAAGAGGCTTGTCCAACAGGATTTGTTCACCTTTTTTGTCTATGCCCATCCGAAGCAATTCCTGAGTTGGTTCTTACTGTTTTTGTTTGTTTGTTTGTTTGTTTGTCTGATGTTTAAGGCAGAGTCTTACAACCACATGGGAACACGAGGGATTTTTTAATTGAGGAATATGATTCATAAACACTTGCCCTGGGATTTAGGAAGCCTTAGAAACTCCTTTTCTGACACTTCAATTCAAGACTAATCTTCTGAACATTTATAATGGGAGCTTGGGAGATCTCCATTTGAGATTCAGCATTGTATTCTACATATTTTGAATTCAAAATTATGAATTACGACAGTGTATTTTTGTTCAGAACATCCTTGAAAATACAATTCACAAATAAAGTCAGTTTTTTGTATATTCACTGGTGATTTGTGATCTTGGGCTTCAATCTTCCTAAGAGGTGTCTGTCTAAATCTCATCTACAAACTGACATATCTCTTCTTTCAGAAATTTCCTATTTCATGCAATTTGCACCTCTCGAATTATCTCCTAACTTAAAAATTTAGAAGTTTTTGTTTTGTTTTGTTTTGTTTTTACTGTTCCACTTCACAGATATTGGGTGTGATCTTTTCTTGCGCTTTCAAGAATTTTCTGTAGTGTGAAATGATTGAAGGTGTAGAAGGAAATTTTTCCATTGTCTGTGAGGAGTAGGTAGGATGTGTGGTTAATGTTAAATTAGGTGACTCCTACTCCCACAAATAAGGACAAGCAGTTAAATTAAAAGAATAGACGGTTTTGTAAATCTTAATTGGGTTTGTATGTGCACCTAGGTTCATCCCATCAAACTGAACTGTCTCAGATTGGGATGGAATTTTCCCAGGGTTCCTCTGTAGTCAGTGGAGACTGATCTACACAAATGTGTCATATTTGGAACTTAGGTGGGATTCCCTACACTCTGGGGAGCTCATTTCTCTGCACGTTGAACAAAAGACATTGAGAAGACTTGGCAAAGAGAGATTTGGTGTGGGACTCACTCACCTTCAATATTTCTCTAAATTAGGGTGTAGGCCAAAATCTTTAATTCCTTAGCAATGACAGGGTTCGCTTACTTTTTAGGACTGCCTTCTCCCAAACATACTTAAATTTCTGTTCTGTTGAAACTTCAAGTGTTGCTTTCGCTACATTCAGTTAAGGGAAGTGTAAAGTACTCCAGGGTCTTGTCTCCAGGACTATGTTGGTTTCCTGATCCATGAAGGCCTAATGTGACAAACTCATGCATCTGGAGGATTTGTTTTCAGACTTGTGACCCCCTTCTCATCTGAACACCCTAACTACCAGCCTGAGTTAACCTTCCTCTAATCTTTTTTCCTATACACTCAGTGAATTTTGTGTTCTGTCCTCAAGTAGTCAAGAGAAAATATTGAGTATCCTGGCAACTGAAATACTTAGGATTTGAAAGATATGAGCTTAATCCATATCAGGTTGTTTAGCACCTTGATTTTCAATCTCACACTTCATCAATACAGGAAGAGGAAGTAATAATATTTGTATCCCTTCATGGGGGGAAAATTGCATCCCAAAACATCTGGTGGTCCATACTGAGTCTTTGCACTCTAGGCAGAAGAAAGTCAGCTTAGACTGCCCTGTAAATGTGCCTAGTCAATAAGAATAGGAAGGTATCACCATTAGGCAGAGCAAAAATTTTAAATGTAGTACAGAGTATTTAAGAGTTTATTTAAAACATGCTGAAACATCATTCTCCAAGTGCTGAAAATATCAGTATCCAAGTTTGGACCTTAACCAGGTGACAGGGTTTCATCTTTTGGTGTTTAAGGGCTTAAATTTCAGCAAAGCAATAATCAGAAGAGCTGTAGTGAAGTCTACTCCAGCCCTTAGTTAATCTATTCCCCAGTTCCCATTTTTAAAATGTGAGTATTGGCACAGGGACTGTGAGATTGTATCTGTTGAGGATAATGAAGTGTCCATATGCTGTGGTGATGGTTATCAAAGAAAGACTCAGGAGAGGAGTGGACTCAGTAAATTGCTGGACGAACTTTTTCCTGACAGGGTTGTGAGATCAAGCCCTGAAGCCAAGATATCACAGAAGTCTTGGCAAACAAATCAGATATATTGTGTCTCAGGAACGATGCAGTTCTGCAATGGATAGGGCTTCTCCTCCTTGCAGCACTGAAAATCTTCCGTGACAGGAATAGGGACATCTTGGGGTTCCCTAAATCCTTTCCTCCACAGATGCAATATCACAGCCTCTGCTTCAACACTCACATTGTAAAAATCGGAACTTGGGGGAATAGATTAGCTAAGGGCTGGAGCAGGCTTCACCATACCAACAACCAACTGCTCTGGTTGTTTCTTCACTGAAATTTAAGACTTTAAATGTCAAAAGGTGCTATCCTGCCACCTGATTTAGGTCCAAACTTCGACACTGATGTTCTCAGCCCTCGGACTATGATGGTTCAGCATGCCTTAAATAGCCACCTAAATCATACCAGAGATATGAGGGTAGAAAGAAGTGCTTTTTTATCTGTACCAGGTCTGGGCTGTGTTTTCTTTACTGTCCTCTGTACTTTAACTTTACCTAAGCAGTATGTGTCAAGCTACATGTGTCTAGGGACCAAGAGACAATTCTGGCTCACCAAGAAGGTATTTAAACAAAAGAAAGATTATAGGCTCAGGAATGCTCCTGAGGAAAAGTTGCTCCCTTACTCTTAAAAGGATACAGAACCCTGAACTGCCACAGTTTGCATAGTGCTGTGTACAGGCTTTTTGATGAGTACTGAAGCCAGAAGGCTTTCCTATTATATTTGCCTAGTTGGCATTATCTTTCCATGGTTCCAGGTGAAGGGGTGGTACAATACCCACAATTCCTTCAGCTCCCCGACCCTCTGCAGCTCCAACTATAGTAGCTGACAATGTAATATTCATTCAGCAGCTGATTATAATTAAAAATATCAGAATAATTAAAGTCCTCAGCTTGACAAGCAGAGCCATAACTTTGCCTTCAGACATTCCTCTCTAATTAGTTAATTAATCCTAATGCAAATTATAAGCAATAATTAGTCAGCCAAGCTTGACATAAAAGTCTGCTGACTTACAGCTAAAAGGCTTTTCTGGTTGTTGGTTTGTAGCTTCTTAAGTTGTCTTTTGTCCACTCATAGTTTCTGTGTCTCAGGTCCTGTTAAGTTGCTGCTGATGTGTGGATATGAAATTAGCTTGCAGAGTGAGAAAACGCAGCTATAAAAATTTGCACTACCATAGGCACTATTTTATTTGCTTAATAAACTGGATAGTCAAAATGTGTGTAGAATATAAATACATTGCATATGCATCTTAATGTAATACAAGCATGTTTTTATCCAACTGCATATATTTAAGGACTTTCACATTCCCAGATTTAGCAGAATATATCTGCCTGCAGATGGTCTGAGATGTACTGGTGAATGACATAATGTAAACTTCAACGTGATTCTAAGACTAAGCAAGATTCTGATCTCCTGCATGACAGATGAAATCAAATTATTTTGTACCAGGATAACTGGTATTTGATTCACATTTTTGCATAGGTTTTTAACAGATCAGGACACTGTTAAAGTCAGATAATTTGAATTATCACCAGATAAATCAGAAGTGTGAATATTGCTTTTTCACATGGCACCGCAGCTGATATCAGTGAGCTGCATGCATTCCACAAAGCCCCGGTGCTGGCATATCTCTGAAATACTCAAGATTGATTTGGAACACTCATGGATGTTTGTGTATTTTTTCTTCTAACGCATTTTTTCTGAAATTGTTCCCATTCACATTAAAAAAAAAAAAAAGTTGCAGTGCTTAAAAAAGTAGAAGGCAAACATGGAAAAACTATTCAGAACACATAAATACTTTGTAGTGAGAATACTTTTTCTAACAGAGACATAATTAGGGCATATTTTTATACTATACTAACTTGCTTTCAGTCTAATTTCTCAAGTGGGATCACAGGATGATAAGACACCTGCCTACATTTATAGTACGCCTCTGAGCAAACTGGTCTAGTGGAAAGTGTCCCTGCCCATGGCAGGGGGTTGGAACAAGGTGGTTTTTGATGTATCTTCCAACCCAAACCATTCTATGATTCTGTGTTTCTCCTTACATGAATTTTGTTGATGGTTTAATCATGTTAAATATTATGGCTACGAAGAATGAAACCCAGCAGCCTGTGTTTAACCTGCACTACTCTTAGCCAATGCAGTTACATTCCCTGTGCTAAAAATAGAGTATTGAGAACAGGAATTTAAAAAGCTAGTGTCAGGATAAAAACAGATTAATTTATCTGTATTGCCTTGTAACATTTTGACTCATTGTAAACTCTTAAGCATCTTACTGTGACTTAAGCAAAACTATAGTCAAGACTCATTTTTATTAGTTAATCCTCTTGCTATTCGTCTTACCTTACCTTAACTGTCTGAGCTCTGGAGAATAAGACCCAAATAGGCATTTTCTAGAGTTAGGAAAGAAAAAAGATTCCTACTGTAATCTGGCCAGAATTACCCCTGGGGACACTGATCTTTTTCCATGTCTACAGAGGAAAGATAAGATAATTAAGCCTCTCAGTTAAGTGCCTAAAGTTGGGTGAGAAAATCTAAACCTTGTTAAAGAGCTTGGGTGTTCCAAAATGTGGGATGACATTATCTATTTATAGTGTTGCCCTGCTGTCTCCCTGTTCACTTGATGAAAGGAATGAAATAGAACCAGGGCTATTATTCAGGAAATCACACAACGGATTTCAAAAAAGCTCTTTCAGGCTGCACAGAGAAACCCAAATGATTCAAGAATGAGCAGATAAATTGTCATGGACTTCCTGAGCATTTCTTGAGGCCATCAAGGAGTGTAGACAGAAGTATCCAACATACAGTGGGAATTTTTTCTAGCTTTCCATTGTCAGAATGAGGATACTGGAGTGTTGGACTTTGAACAATAGAATCACACAATTAATTGTGTTGAAGGGACCTTCGAGATCATCTGGTTTCAACCCCCTGTCATGGGCAGGGACAACTTCCACTATCCCAGGTTGCTCACAGCCCCATCCAGACTGGCCTTGGACACTTCCAGGGATGGGACATGCACAGCTCCTCTGGCCAACCTGTGCCAGGGCCTCAGCACCTCCTGAGTGGGGTACAGAGTGATCCCAATTAGACCAGAAGAAGATGAGATGAACCATCAACTGAAAAGTACTGCTCCAAACCCTGCCCTGCACTTCCTTCACTCCTTTCAGAAGGTGTCAGAAATTTTCAGGAATTAATGCTGGGAATTTCTGACCCTCAAGGGATCTGAAGTGTAATCATACACATTTAACTATTGCATGTGTTCTGGATCTTAACAAGGTTTCTTTCCCTACCACCACCCCTGAACTTGGATTTCATTATGCAGCATTTTATATGTGCGAATTATTTTTCCACTAATGAGAAGTGCAGGGATTTGGGGTGCTAATGGAAATTAATGAGATGGGAAGCAGGTTAGATTTTTTTTTTCCAGTATTCTTGTGTATGAATAGGAGTTATTCTGTTGTATCGAGGGGAGAATAGATTAAGCATTTTGGAATGCACAACCCAAGAGGGATAGTTAATCCTGTTTTTGACAATCACAAATGTAATACGTACAAATGAGGGGAAGCATTATGCATGATTTTCCTCATTTTACATACAGCACAATACATTATTTTCCACCTCTTAATTCATGTCTTCATTAAGTAAAACTGCTCTAAGTCTAACTGGAGCATACTGTAGATTTGGCAAAGAATTATGATCTCAACAATGATACATTAAGTTTTCTTTTCTTTTTAAAATGTTTTAGGATATGATCTTTTCATCAGCAGATTAAAATACCTGATAAAGAAATGTGTTAATCAGACTTAGTTTGCTTGGCTACTGTTGACTGTCCAGGACACCAGCTGTAGCTGCTGTTGCCATGCCCAGAGAGTGTAGACATCTGCTCTTTTCCAGGAAATTAGGGGTTGAAGGAGACATTTATGCTTCTAACATATATATATATCAAGGCTGAAATCCTAGTGCTGCATGGTTTATCTCACTCATCTGCCAATCCTTCATGCCTCTGCGGGCATCCCACATAACCCAGATTTCTTTCCTAAGATTGGACTCTACCCGTGGCTGTGGCCAGCAACTCTCTTGTATGATATCCCTCAGGAACAGCTCCAGCACTTCATGTCACCTGTGATTTGCAGAGAGCCCAATGAAACACCTCCACGTGATTTATGCCTGTTGCTACTTCAGAGCTGCCCTAAATCTTTGTGGGAGATCAGTTTGAGTCCCAGCCAAATCTGACGTGTTGTAACCTCACCCACTAGCACTGACTCCACACCAGGGAAGATGCCCTTAGGCTCCAAAGAAGGGGGGAAAAAGGATTTTTTTTCATTTTTTCACTCAACAGTGTCACGATTTTAACTCTTGAGCCTTTATTTAACAGGCAAATTCAAACTGTCGAAGTAAACAGTGTTCCTATATTAAAAAACTGCAGTTGTTTCGGGTTAATTATTGTCAAGATTGGTACAAGATAAAGCAAGGTAGTTATTAAACATTAGCTGGAGAGATGTTTAACAGTAGGGTTCTCCAATAAAAATAAATAAATACTGCTTTCTTTTTTAAATCACTATACACAAAATAAGTCCTTTAAGCCACTGGCTAAACAGTCACACCATTGTGTTATTGTTACTGAGCACTGGAATACAATGAAGAGCAAATTGTATTTCTTCTCAGGACTAAACACAGGATTTTTTTTTTTTTTTTTACTACATTTAGCTGTAATAACCAGTAAAATTTGACCTGATTTGAATTAGACATTGCTATTGGGATTCATTATGCCTATTTTTAGATTTCTGTTAATTAACATCTGGCCTAAGTCAGTTCTCAAAATCTCCTCTACAGAGAGTTTTGGGGATGAGCTATTCTTTAAAGATGCCAGTCATACACTGTTAAGAAACATGGAAGCTGAATTCCATACTTATTTCTCATACTTCTGTAATCACTGTTCTACACCAGGCAAGAGAACAGCTGAAATCATGGAACTGCTTTCCAAGGCTACAGCAGAACAGCATAAGGATATGTGGTTTAGATAAAACAACTTAAGATTGAAAAGAAAACTCCTTTTCCAAAGGTTGGAATCAGTGGGTTGCCCTTATGGTACGTAAATTATAAGATCTTTGAGCTGAGAAATGCCTGTTTTTCAGCACTTAGAGATCCCTTACTTGTTACCAAGGTATGGAACTCAGCATCAAAGCTGATAATTCTAGTAAGAACTGGAACAGATTTCTGGATGTTGTCAGGGAGATGGCAATGTAAGTGAATTATTTTATGTTCAGTATTTACACTATAACCCCAGTCATCTGTGACGTTTGTGTGACAGTTCTCTTCAAGACATGAGATTAAGACTTGGGAAGAATGAGTTAAACTAAAAACCAACTTTGAAATGTTTGACATTCTCATGTAGCAGTTCCAGTGAGAGATGAGATTAATGGTTCAGACTTGCATTAGTGTTCTAAATACTCCATATGTTGTACTGAAATGACATTCCACTCCCAAATAAACATGCACTGCTAAAATCAAGTGTAGATTTAGATTGGACATAAGATAGACTTTTTTTTTTTTTTTTTTGCAATAAGGTTGATGAGGCACTGGCACAATTTGCCCTGAGAAGTTGTGGGTGACTCATCCGTGGAATTATTCCAAGTCAGGTTAGATGAAGAGGAACTCAATCTAGTTGCAGATGTCCCTGCTTATTACACAGGGCTTGGACTTCAGGATAATCTTTAAGATCCCTTCCAACTCAAACCACTCTATGATTCAAATTGAGAAATTTCAAGTTTTTACAAAGTAAGCTCAAGTTTTCGTAAAGTTTAAATTATTAACATAACTTTGGAAAGTCTTTAAACATCACTCTTTCCATGACTTGGATAGAATTTCAGGATTCCATGCTGTTCCATGGAAGCCTCTGAATTCAGACAAGAGGAAAAGCTGGTACATCACTCTTATCTGATCTCAGCTCATGCCATCAAGTCTTTGAGGGAAGCAGTCAGATTTCTGTTTGTTAAGCAGCCTTTCCATGAAGAAGGAAAAAAAAAAAGAGACCAAGAGTGTCTGAATGAATGATAAATTCCTGACAGACAGTCAAGTGCCTGACTGTGCAGTGTCTGCCTAAGAACAGTTGGGTTTCTTGAGTAGAAATTCAACTTTCTGGAATTTACATCAGGCCAAGCTTTCACCCTTCTTGCTAAAGAAAGTGGTTGAGCACTAGTTCACTACTGGACTAAGTAAGTAGCTGTTGCAAGACCTAGCCTGGAGATCTGCATTCCTCCAAGAACAAACCTGAAAGTATTGCAAAAGAGCAGTTTCATAACCCCAGTGACGGTTGAGGTAATGGGGAGATATTACATCTCTTCGTTATTTCTTCTCCTGTGAAGTACAGAAGCTTAAGGTCCAAATACCTTCACCATGTGATCATCAGAGCCCACCTGCAGTGAAAAAAAAGCTCCTGCTATTTCTTGAGATTGCATAATCAGCTGTAAAACACTTCTAGCTAATATGGGAGCTGGCTGTCCAAGATTTCTCCATGATGAATAAGGGAAAATGTAAATATTTAGAAAAAATTTGTATCAGTCCAATGAATTCTGCTTCAGAATGCCAACTCATCCATCTCAACAAATTTTGCCTCCCTGCCACTTAAAAGAAACTGAAGTCGCTGGCTCAGATAGGAACATTTGCACTGTCAGCCTGGTTAAGCATCTGAAGTTAAGTGATATTAAACCTCCCTGGAGACAATACCAGGACCAACTTTACCCAAATTTACTTCACTGTGGTGGCTGAAACTTTGCTGTTCTCCAGGTATCCAACAAGGTGTTCTAGCATTCTCTCTCCTTAGCAGAACAGGGAGAGAAAACAAAATGGAAAAGCTCATGGGTTAAGTAAAAGGCAGTCACAGTTGATGTGTAAACCAACCTCACCATGGGGAAAATTAGTTTAGTTTTTTGCCAATTAACAAGAGTAGGATAGTGAGAAGTTACAGCAAAACTGAAAAAAATGTTTTTGTCCACTTCCCCACATATTCCTGGGCTCTTCACTCCTGAGTCTTCTTTCCTCTCTCCCCTGAGCAGCACAGGGGGGATAGGGAATGGGAATTGGGGTAACAACACTGATGCCTCTGCCATGTCCTCCCTCTCAGGCTGCTCCCCTGCTGTAGTGTTAGGTCCCTCCCAAGGGATACAGCCTTTCCCAAACTTCTCTAACATATACCCTTCCCAAAACCCAGAGGTTTTCAGGAATAACTCCAGTGTGGGTCTTTTTCCATGCCATTCAGCCCTTCAAGGTCAGACAGGCTTCCAGAATGAGACCACTCCTGCTTGGTTCCCCCATAGGTCACAGCTCCTGACAGAAAACCTGCTCCTGCATGGATTCCTCTCCATGGACTTCAGCTTCCCTCAGTCTGTGTGGTGTATCTCTCTCATCTTCCTATTCTTCTTGCCTGCTGTAGCTTGGGGCTTTTTGGTGATATCATATTGACATTTTGCTGGTCATCTTACCCTGAATAGGAACAGTTATCCACTATTTTTGTGAATATTATTACTTTTTGTTGGAAGAACCAAGAAAATAAGTTTTGTTTTATGACTAAGATTTGTGTAAGGAACCTTGAAACCAACCCTGTTTCAGTGTCTGCATTCTCTGTGTGGCTCTGAAGAGTTCCTATTTTTAAAGAAATTGGAACAAGTAGCCAGGTTCCTATGCTTCATTGGTATACTTAGTCAGGTACTCTTGGTTCTCCTGCTAGAAAATTTGCGCCCATTCAGGGGGGTGTTCAGACTTAGGAAGAAAATAATTTTAAATTTTCTTTGAATGTGATTTAAAAAAAAAAAATAAAGGAACAATTTTTATGACAGGAAAATGGACTCATACAGAGAAAAAATGTTTTTTTTAGTAACCCTGAACAGCTGTAGTTAAACTTAGAACAAACTTCTATTTAACTCCAGTTTTTAAAAATAGAAAATCAAAGTCTCTCAAAAAAGCTTGAAATGTAGTATTTTGAGTTTACCAGGACGTTCCATTCTTTACATGTGTGTTTTGGGTGGACTAGAATGAATTGAAATCAGAATATTTCCGCCACACATTCTATGCTCAATTGCTCAGCATTTTCAGATGGAAAAAATATTTGCACTGGAAATTTTCCAGGCAGCTTTCCTTTGATTTTTTCCCAGCTGATTCTCTCATTCCTTAGGGTTCTGGACAGAAATTCTCAGCATCGTGTCATGATCCAAACTGCTTGTGAATGGCCCTCCAATTCCAAACAGTGTAATTTCAGAGAATTTCCTGATTTAGCACTAAACCTGTGTGCTCATGGGGCATGTACCTGTGGCTTTTTTTCAATGAGTTTGCTCCCACTCAGCTGGAAGAGCCCCGGAGCAGTTTGGGAAGCTGCAAGCATTGCAATGTACCTGCAAGAATTGCAATGTACCTGCTTCCTCAGCCCTGTCATGGAGTTCAGTGCACAGGTGGGAGCAGAAGTCTAAGGAGTGTTGTGTGCCATGGAATCCTTGATGTGTTGAAATTAAACTCCTGTGTTAAATAACTCATTGCCGAGCCACTGTTGAAATCTGTGTGGAGTGTTCAACAGTCCTGAATATTTTCCACCTCTCACTTGGGCAGGAGGTCTAAGGTTTGAACTCTCTTTTTAAAATAACACCAAGGGCAGAGATGTGATGTTATGCCCTCTTCAAGGCCTTTGTTTTGGTTTTGTTGCTGGTGTTATTTTTGATGTTTAGTTGGAATCCTGAATTTCCATTCTTAGCTGAACAGAAATATTTATACTCTGTACATTATGTGTACAGTTGGCAAAATGTTACAAATGATTACTTGGCTTAGGAGTCTAGAACAGTTATATACCACAAAATAAGTCCATGTTAGCAAAGGGAAATTACTTAAATACATCTGTGGGGGGAAAAAAGGCTAATCAGATTTTCTTGTAGTCTTAGACTGTCTCTAGAGTATTTTTGTAAACATGGAGTTCTTAAAGACCTCATAACTCTCTACTGGGAACAAAGGCTGCGTCTATAGCCACAAATAAATCAAAGCCAGAGCCGTTTCTCAACCTCTATCCCCCAGTTATGCAGAATGCGAAATAATTCACTTGCTTCTTGTGTGGTTTTGGCTTGCACTGGTTAACATTCTCCTAGAGTTTGCCTGGGCAGGGTCCAGGGGATTTGCACATGCTATGGACTGCTCCGAGCAGGAAGTTTGGACACTGTCTGGAGGGAAAGAGAAGTTAGACGTGTGTCTGTAAGCCAGGCTCCTTACCTGCAGGTTGGGATTGACCTCTAACTGATCCACGACTTATTTTATTTAAATACAGAATCACACAACCACAGAATCATCAAGATTGGAAGAGAACTTCAAGATCATCTGGTCCCGCTGTCAACCCATCACCTCCTAAACCTCATCACCAAGTGCTGCATTCAGAGGCCTCTTAATCACTTTCCAGAGCTAGTGACTCCATCACCTTCCTGGACAACTTATTCCGATGCTCCAAAGCCTAAACAGACATTCCACCTTCAGTTAAAAATTTATTTCTAATATCTAATCTGAATTTCCCCTGGTGCAGCCTAAGGTCATTTCCTCTCATCTTTTTGCATGAGAAATGGCAGAAGAGACTGACTTCCACCTGTCCACAACCTCCTTCCAGGTAGCTGTAGAGAGCAGTGAGACTCCTCTAGAAAATCATACACACAAAGCCAAAAGTTCAAAACCTAACCTCTTGTTAAAATTGTGATGATGGGCCTGGGCCAGACTCCTTCTGCTGAGATGTGTCTCGTACAACAAGATGACCCTGAACTGCTTCATGAAGGTTTAAAGCAGAAGGCAGAAAACCTTCATCCTGGTCAGCCTCTTCCTTCTTGCAGTCATAAGGACCATAACAAAGGACAAAATAGCTGATAACTTTAATATCACCAACTCTTAAAATTCATTCAGCTGTGCCCACGCTGAGCCAAGCATCCTGTGTTTAAAGAAATCACCATCCATGTTTTGTTTCATCCTAAATGTTTGCTCCAGAGAGGTCTCCAGACCTTTTCTAGAAAAGACCAACCCAAGGAAATTTTTGCTTGAAAGCAGTGTGGATTCAAAGTGTATGTGAGGTGTCTTATTAGCTTTGAGTTTATTCTCAATTCAGTCACAGGAAATATCCATTTTCCTGAAGAAGCGGCAGTTGTCATATTTTGCTGCTGTAGTGTGTGTAATATCAGTCTCATGTTTATTTATGCATGTAAAGATTTTATTATTTACATTTAAATATTTATAACATTTCTGCATAAGCAGCCAAAAAAGTTCATCTGTGCCCTTTAGGAACTAAGCAATTTCATTTTACTAGGTAGACTTTTTTCTATATAAATAATTGACACATTGATTTCTCCCTCTGTCTTGATGCTATTTATACTATTTCTTAAATGCAAGAGGGTTATAGAACTAACAGACTGACTGGTCTGTTTTTATTGCCTATCAAATCCAAACAGACTAATATATCACATGAAGGATCTGGAATAGGGAGTGGTGATAAAACACTAAAAAATAGGAATGAATTCATTAGAATTCAGATATGGAAGCCTATGCTAATTACATTGCTACATTGAAAAAGTGTTTGTTTCTTCCTGGAAATAACTTTATGTAAATTCTTTTTTTTTTTTTTTCCTGAGATTAGCAGTACTGTGCTGGTTGCACAGCAATAGACATAATTGTGGTCTTTCTTTTAGTAGCACAATCTTAGTATGGTTTTTGTAAAAAACAAGGTATTTTAACAGGATTCAATGAAGCCATGATGGTTCTATGTGAGCTTGTACTCAGAACCGGTTTTCCACTGCCAAGTGGACTGGTCCCATCTCATTCCAAGGGTGAGATGAGCATCTTGTTCATTCTCCCCTTCCATCTTCACTACCTACTCTGTACAAGTTAAAACTGGCTTTAAAATTTTAAAGTCTTCGTGACTTCTGCTGAAGAAAAAAGACCTCTCACTGCTGTCATAACAATGAGAGAAACAAAATCAGTACCCAGTGAGAATTTGAAAAATAGGAGGTGAAAGCAGATGCACCATTTGTGGAAAAATAATAGAGAAAGTAAAAATTCCTCCCTCATTTAATACAATCTCAACACAATGATGCAATGACTAATGGAATTTTTTTTCTTTTTTTAAAATTTCATTTAAGTCAGTGTAATCCCAGTTGAGGGGAAAGTAAATTAATTTTCAAGAGTTAAATTCTGCCACCAGTCAGAGACAACTAAATGGAATTATCGGTATGTCAGGCATTTTCACCAGTTGCATCATTGTGCAAGGCTGTGGTCAGAGACACAGAAAGAGAAAAATCTCATCTCCATCCATTGTGTTTACAACCCAAGCAGTCAAGGCAGTGGAAAAAAAAAATTACCAGGAAAACCAAGTGACTTATCCAAGGTGTCAGGTAAATTGGAAATACAAGTACAATGTCCAGGCTCTGCGCTCTAAATCACTTAGCTATTCTCAAATCCATCCTGTTTCACAAAAGGAAAACACAGTGCTCTTTCTTTTAATTGCCATTCATGGTTTGTCTTCCTTTGGCTGCTCCTCACATTTTTTCCTATTGTTTATTTTTCCCACGCAAAAGTAAACTGAGAGATTGTTCTTGCTTCTGAGCAGTCCTCAGAATCACACCCGACTCACAACATAATTTGCTACATAAATTTCCTTTACAGGTGTTCAGGAACCAGAGCCTGGGTATAAATTTCCATTGTTTCTCCTGAATCTATTAAAACAATCTCATACTATTTCAGTTTGCTATTTTAATTTTTAGGGTTTCATTCTGTTTTCTTTTTCAGATTTAGAGATGAATGTTCTTTCTTTGCTTAATTACAAAAGCCCAAGTTCATATGGAATGTAGAAATCTGCTCCAATGTGAGTGTCACCAGCTCTGCAACATGCTCAAATAACCCAAGGAAAAAGAAGGTAGAGAGAGCAAGAAAGGGTAAAGGAAAAGCCATAGCTATTAATTTAAACTGTACCTCAGAAAAAAACATATTGAAACATCTTCATTGAGGTTGAAAGTCAGGTATGAAAACTAGATAATTTTTACCAAGATGTTTCTGTTGTTTTTTTCTCAATCCTGACTCACAAAAAGACATAGTTTTAAAATTTATAACTTTAATTTTGAAATTCAGAGTCAACTTTGTCCATTATTACTGCAATTTATCTTATAGACTTTAGGCAAAGTTAGTCACCTTCATGCAGAGTAGTCAGACCAGGCTCCTTTTACACACAAGGGAGAGCAAGAGGTGTTTTCAGACAGCTGTTCATCTCCTCCTGAGGTCTAAAAGTTAGGAAAAGAGTCTGACTTGGTAGGCATGGGTTTTTTGGGTTTGTTTTGTTTCGTTTTGTTCTTGTTGTTCTTGTTGTTCTTGTTTTGGTTTTTTTGCATCAACTATTAAAGGAAGTTACTGCACCACTCAGTTCTGCAGAGCTTCCAGAGCCCAGATGACAGGTAAGATAAATCTTGCTCCTGTGACTTGCCTGTATTACAAGTATTGCACAAAATGAGGAGATGGCTTGTCCTGAATGTGGAGAATACATATTTTTACAGATTATGGATAGTTCCAGGTTTTTCTATTTCCGAGTTTAAGAGTAAAAGGTTTATAAGTCTTCTGATATTGCTTTTTCTCTTAATTTTGACTCAAGTACAAGGTTCAAATACAGTAACTAACTAGAAAATAAACTTCTACAAAAATCTCTGGAAGTTCTAGAGAAGCTGTGGCTGCCCCATCCCTGGAAGTGTTTGGATGGCCTTGGAGCAACCTGGTCTGCTGGAAGGTGTCCCTGCCTATGCCAGGGGCTTGGAACAAGTTGATATTTTAGGTCCCTTCCAAGCAAAACCATTCTGTGATTCTGATTACCAGCATCATCACAAGATCTCTCCCCTGTAGAACAAATTTCCCCTACAAAAATTCATCTTTTGGTGGAGGGTGAGGGATTGCATTGATTCAAATTTCCAACATTAAAAACAGTACAAACAGGGAAGGTTTGGAAGACCAAGGACATTATTTTAGGAATTTAGGCAGTTTAAGCCCATTGAAAAAAACCCTAAATTTTAAGTACTTTCTTTAAAAACAAACTATTCTGTAGATCATAGAATCTTAGAATCACTGAGGTTGGAAAAGACCTCTGAGACCATTGAGTCCAAGCATTCCTGCAGCTGAGGTCAACATCCAGAATTTTCCAGAATCCAAGGAAAAGTCCTCAAAAGTGGGTTCACCTGCAAGGACTGAGGGACTGATATTTTAAGTGGCTTGCTTGAAAACTGTCGCTAGGACCTGCAGATAAAGAGGAAAAATCCTTCATAAGTTAAGAAATAGCTTAGTTTCTTTTTAATCTTTTTTATCTCTTACTACTGCTCTGCTACTGCTTTCGGTCTATATAATCTGCTAATGAGATTTCCACTTCTTCAGGCAATGAGGAAAGATGTGCTCAAAGAAAAGTTGTGCCTGGATTCATTGCAATGCATTCATACACTATTAAGAAATATTTTACAGAGCAGCACATTTAAACAAATATTAAATTCACACAATTGTTAATCGGTGTGCCATCTGGAAACATTTGAAAGTTTAGACTCTTAATTGCCTGAATCTCATAAATGTTCAAAATTGTTGCGTACTACAGGCTATATTGCATTTAGGACTTTTTTTTTTTTTTTACTGTATAAATACATGTAATTAAAACGTGAGACAGGGACACTTTCCAGCAGCTGTTGTGAGAGCTGTAACCATCTTCCCTATTAATCTTCAGGGATTTGAAATATGTGTTGCTGAGCACCAGGGTCAATGACATGCTGCTACATTTGAATCCCACCATTTGACAAAGCATTGCATTCTGTTTCTAAAATTCTTTCATGCGACTGACAGCTACATCCATTTCTTCCCCAGGCCACTCTTTAAATTCCTTTGTACTTGTAGAAGCAAGTTTGCTGGCTCAAGAATTTTGTCTTAACTCTGCCTCTAAGACTTGTCAATGGCAAATTAGGACAAGAAATTCTAATTTATGTTTCAAAGGCACCTATGGTAGTAAGAGAAACTATTTTTATTTACATTTTTTTTTCCTCAAAAGTGTCAAATCAAAGACTCTATAATTACTATATATTTTCAGGAGATGTCATATTGACTTCAGGGAGCAAGCGGTGGATAGGGTTAATCTGAGAAAAGTCAGTGAAATGCACAAAAGATTTCTGTTCATGGCAAATGTTACTTGGAGAATTAACTACCTCAGTAAGAGAACAGAAATATTTGGGCTATCAGCTGCTCTCCTCCAAGATGTTTGAGCACAGAGATAGGAGATACTGCAGAGGGAGGGCAATTTCTTCTTGTCCAAAGGTCAGTGGAAGAGTTTCTCTTGTCCTATGCCCTGAATGGTTTTGACCAAGTCACTGAAAAGGAATTCAGTGATGGAGAATCTACTGTTTTTCAGTAGACTGCTCAACAGTCTGACAGGAGCTTTAACAACATTGCTATCTTGCTTTCTCATTAAATTCTCCAAGTGCATTTTTTTCCTATATCCCCTTGTTCTCCACCACAAATCACAGATATTATTTTGACTTTATTTATCCCTCTCAGTTCTCAAGTTATGGCCATCAACTATTGACACCTTTTATATACAACAAAACAGTTGGCAGCATATGTGGTAGAGACACCATTGTCTTGTTTCCAGATACTAAAGCATATTTTATTAAAGTGGGGCTTTTTTTCTGACATAATTTACAGATATTAAATAACTGTGATTATTATCCTAGGGAAGATATGTAGTTGGGAAGATTTGTAGTTAGGAAGAGAAAGAAGTGACTTGTGATGGCCCTTGTTGGTGTATTTGGAAGGGATCTTTGATCCTGTGCAGGGCCAGGAGTTGTACTTCCATGGTTATTATGGATATTCCATGGATATTCTCTGGATATAACTCAGGATATCCTATCATTCTGTGATTCTGAGTTGATAGCTGTTGTGAACGATTCCTGCTCCAAACATCAAGTAGTAAATTTTGGTGTGTAGAGTTGCCAGAGGATGCAAGAAATAGTGACTGAATTTTCTTGCTCTTATTCCCATTTCTAAGAGGATCTCCAGTGCAGGAAAGGAAAAGCATGTTTGGACACAAGAAATCCTACATGCTGGGGAGGTACATGACTAGAAAAGCATTACTATGATATGAGAAATGTATAATTTGCCCTCTTCCTTTTAGATAAGAATTAATATGAAATTATATAATTCTTCCCTTTTTTTTTTCTTTTTTTTTTCTTTTTTTTTTGTTTTGTTTTCCTTTCTCCCCCCCTGAGTTTATATCCCTGGTACAAAAAAATAAACTATAAACTGTTATGTAAGTACTAAGTAAGATTTCTCTTGCTGTCTACATTTAATTTCCAAAATGTCCTTTCCTATTCTTTTTCAGTGGCAAACCCCTGTGGGATCAGACACCTCCAGGAAAAAGCTCTTTGTTCAGTGAGCCCATGGAGAACACAGTCAGATGGGGCAACGGTGGACTTGCAAAATCAACTGTTTGTCCTGCCCTTTCATCCTGACAACTCTGATAAGACAACTCCTCTTAATCCCTTTTCTGCCCTGTTGCAGGTGTGAGGGATGGAGCAATGACCTCTGTTTCAAGAAAAGAGAAAGCAAATGCTGCTTTTTCAGATTATGATCCCACAGAACCACCTTAAACTGAGAGCTTCAGCATTTCTTCTTTATTATCACAGTATTATTTTTATCCTTGAGCTTATCTGCTCTTGAGGGAGCACGTATTTTCTTCAGGAGAGAGAATTTTAGACATAGAAGGGCACCTGTACCAGTTCTTATACAGACATTATTGGAAACATGCAGAAGTGGGAAAGCTACAGCTTTAAATCTGTATTTTTGTAACACAGCTGACAGAGCATAATGCAAGTAGGGCTTCCATACCTTTGGGTTATGAAATGAGAGACACAGGGCCTGAGTTATTAGTGTTAAAGAAAAAGGAAAGTGCTGGTTTAGCAGAAATGAAAAATTCCCACCAATTGATTCATGCAGTCTTTCTATGAGTACAAAATCAGATCCACAAATACAGAATAAAGAAACAGATAATTTTAAATAGATGATGGGGGGATTGTTCTTTAGACACAGTTATATCACAGTTATAAAACTGTGTAGAGCACTGGCATTCAGAATTCCCAGGTTTCTATTTCAAGGCATCAACCTAAGATCTGATTTCTTTGTACTTAATACTGGGGACCTTGTTTTGTCCTTTATTTTCTGAATTTGGAAAGATTCCCATTTCCCAAATTCAAGGTCTGACCGACAGTCCAGTGTAATTTCTGCTGCTCTAGCATTTGAAAGACAGGGTGATTTCATCTCTCTTATCTTGGGTTGGAGGGAAAAAATATTTCTTTTTACCAGTCTCTACTGCTGCTTTCTTACGTGACTCTGGGCAAATCATTCCAACTTTTTTTTTTTTTTCCAGTATTCTTCCTTTTCAATCTTACAGTTCTAATCTAAAATTATTAATTTCTTTGGTCCATTTTGACTCTAATCTCTTTGGTGCTTTTAATTGTCTGGAAAACATATGAAGACAAATAATTCTACAGAAATCAAAGAATCATACAATATCCTGAGATGGAAGAGGCCCATTATGAAGTCCAACTCCTGTTCTGACAAAAGGCATAGAGTAAATCAATGGGGCATGAGGAAAAATACCTCAAAAGAATGCAACAAAATCAGTTACTTTTAATCAGTGGAACAAGTGAAGCCGGGTTAGAAATGGGTTTGTGTTTTCAGCTGGTTATTCTCATGTCCAAGAAGGTGCAAGTTCCAATTCAGGCTTGTGAAGGGTTGTAAAATTCAGAGATTCTCTTTATTCCAATGATTACCTGGTATCAATAATTACTTGGGTTACATCAATTCTACTCTACCGACAGGTCACGCAATTTTACGTAGCTCCAAGTCTGTAACATCCTTGCAATCTGTACCCCATCTGTCAAATTTTGGCTGAAGTTGGCTGACAGATGTTTTGCAATGCTGCTGCTTCTCTCCAGTTCTACCACATTCCTGCCCCAACATACCTTTGACACACACTATGATATGCAGAAAAGATAGCAAAGCAAAGCTGTTAAATTCCTCTTCATGCCTATAACAAATCCAGATCAGCCTGGTCTAGTGGAAAGTGTCCCTGCCCGCCTCAGTGATGCTGGGAGATGGTCTTTAAAGTCTCAAACCATGCTGGGATTCTGTGATTGTCTGATTTGACAAGTTTGATGTTGATTGGCGTGATATTCACTATTTATCCTCTTGTTTTTAACTGCTTCCCTTAGCTTTTTTTTTTTTTAATAGAAGAAATACACTGACTACCAACCCACTTCCCCTAAAACTTTCTCACACGCGAGCCACAAAATTTCTGGGTTAAACCAATGTGAGAACAAGTTAAACCCTTTCTTCTTTAGCAATCAGGCTGAAGAAAGGGTTAAGGATGTTTTCTGCACCTGGAAATTTTTTTCAACAGTAGCAGAGATGAGCAGTCAGACAGAAGCCTTTGATCTTTCCATGCTGTGTCACAGCTTGTGCACACAGGTATTTCATGTGTGGTTTGGGAGCGTTTGCCGTGGGACTGGGAAAGATGCAGAGTGCCATGATGAAGAGCACGAAGGAAAGACACGTTCTGAGGCCAAGTTTCCTCAGACAAAGCTGTCAATATCCTTTTTCATTCTCTAACACCATCACAGCTGGATGGTGACACAGCTGGAGGCAGTCCTTGGAAAGTCCATCTTGCAAGGTCTTCCCTGCCTACGGTGTAGATGGACATAGAGGTGGAATTGCATTTCACAGTGTCATCAAGGCAGTCCCCTGTAGATCTCAATCTCGTTCCTTTTACAGGAATAGAGGCACAGATTTTTCCTGTCTGACCTAAGGTGCCTGAGCTAGTGTAGAACTATTATCCAGTAGAGAGAGGCATCTCAGAAGGCTCAGCCCACCTACCTAACATCTAAACCATCCCATGAATACAGTTATCCCTTCCTTTGCATTGACCCCAGAAGCAGTCTGTGTTGCCACAGAGATCTTGAATGAGTGCTTCAAGTTGAGTGAGATGAATACAGGACTGTTGGCTTAAACCATGGTGGGAAAGGAACCAGCTCAATAACGTCTCACAAAGGAATGTGTCACTCCAGAGCTCACCAAGATAAATCTAAATGACTTCTGATTTTAATACGCTTACCACAAAATTATTTGACTTGAGCAGATTCATACTTTCAGAGTATTTGTTTGGCCTTGCAGGTAATGCAGGTGATCTGTTTCTCTTTTGTGACAGGAATGAAGTATAAGTAATGGCTGTTGAACAATTTATTAAGACATATTTTATACAAGACCTATTTGTGCTACATATGGTGAGAGACCGCATGATCACAACACTTTTCTTCAAAGTGCTTTTCAGACTGTATTAGACAAACCAGGAGAGGCAAACCCCTGATAAAGCAAGAAATTACAATGGAAATCAAATTCAACATTGTATCTCCCCCACCATTTTATCTATAGGAGTGGAATCATTAGGAAGTTAAGCTCAACAGGACTGCATGAAATCCTCTACTCCACTCCTTAACAGGAGACCCAGATGCAAGGTTAGCTATATCCAAAGCCTTTTGAAAGCTACTTATCTAATCTGCATTCAAAACCACCAGTGATGAATATTCCACCTATTCTCCTAGTTCTCAGAAAACATAATCCAGTATTTCACTTCCTATCACATTCCTTCTAGATGTTAGACATATGCCACTTGAATATTTAAGGAAAAGTGAAAAAGGAAATAAAAAACCACAAGTTAATCAGGATTAATTTCTGTAATGCATTTCCTCCAATGGCCTTGCACTGGAAATGCATGGCATGATTGCTTTTATATACTGTACTGGGTGGAGAGGACAGAAGAAGAAAAACTGGGCCAAGGACAGCTTTTTGCAACATAAAAATAGCCCAACTTTTAAATTTAATAGACTGGATTCTTCATAGATTAGAAGCAAGTGCAAAGGAACTCCAAAAAAAAAAACCCACAACCCTGTGACTCTCTCCTTTCTTCCCCTGCAGGGCTGAAGGATAATTGATTGTAAAGATTTTGGCATGTTTAGGACTGTTTCAGGACTCAATTTTGCTTTCCAAGGGCTTGCACAGAGGAGGAAATCCACATACAAAAGGGAGAAGAGATTTTTATATGGGTAGATTATTTTTTAATAAGTAATAAATAGTAAGAAGTAGTACAGGAATTTGGAGACCCAGAATAAATCCATGAAGGCAGAGAAGAGGAAAGCTTTACAGGGCTGGGTAGAAAGAAGTGGTGATAGGTACAGGAATGGTGATAACAACTTTTTATTTATACTATTTAATCACCATCTAAACACCCCCCAGAATTTATACCCATAAGTATATGTGACCTGAAATATCGTTATCTAGATTCACAGGAAATGAAGGGTGGGCACAGATATCAGCATGTGTGTATGTGTATAAACATGTGAGTTTATATTAATATACATAGAAAATATACACTAGCATGGTATTATATAATTATACTACAATGTCTTCCCCAGCACAGAAAGGACATGGACCTACTGGAGAGAGTCCAGTGGAGGTCAAAAAGCTGATTAGAGGGGTAGGAAACTTCTGCTTTGAGGAAAGGCAGAAAGAATTGCTATTGTTCAGCCTGGGGAAGAGAAGGCTTTGGGGTGACCTAATTGTGGCCATCCAGTACCTGAAGGGAGCCTGCAGGAAAGGTGGAGAGAGTTTATTCACAAGGGCCTGGAGTGACAGGGGTATGGCTTCACTGTGAAACAGAGTAGGTTTATATTGATTATTAAGAAAAAATTCTTGGCTGTGAGGGTGAGAGGCCCTGGCACAGGTTACCCAGAGAAGCTGTGGCTGGCCCATCCCTGGAAACATTCAAGGCCAGGTTGGATGGGGCTCTGTGACAATGGAAAGTGTCCCTGCCCTTGGGGGAGATGGAATGAGGTGATCTTTCAGGTCCCTTCCAACCCAAATCATTCCATGATTCTAATATTACATTGTAGTTTTATTTCTTCCCTTTCAGGCTTCACATAATTAATAAGTACTGAAATACTCAACATATATATTTGTAAGGGTAGGATCTCAATGGAACACAGATATGGAGTATGGTTTAAACAGCTCTCTGGTTGTTCTTGTGCCACAGTGTTACAGGTTTTTGCAGCATTAATGAACTCAGTTTCCTTCATCTTCTCTCTTGGCACTGGTCTGATTGAAATCCATGAACATTATTGCTCTCCTTAGATGTGAGTAGTTTGAGTCCTGTCAAAGAAGCAGGAGTAATTTCAACATCAATAATCATTGACGTCAAGATGTCTTGCCAAAGAATAATGGGTATAAACTGGTCAATATACCCAAATTCTCATAATACAAATCAGATACAATCGTAGATGAAACAAGAGCTTCTCCCAGATTTTTTACAGCCACTACTGCTTCCATTTTTGGGGAAATTATAGCAGGAATCCCGACAACCATTTATTTTTGCTTTCCTTTCAGATCTTTTGCAGTTAATAAACACTTTGAGTTTTCAAAATTAATTGCAGCACAATTTTCTGCACTATTTAGAGAGCCTTGAAAAAAGGAGTTGTCAAACAGACCCAATATGTCTCTAACTCGACAACCATATGACTTAGCCTTGTGTTTTAGCCATACGGATGAGGAAGGCAACTGTGATTACTCCTCGTAGAAGGGGTGGGGGGAGTGTGAGACAAGATTGCTAATGTCAGCCTGGCTTGTCAAGTGTAACCAAGACTGTGGAATTGCTGAGCTGTGTACCCAAGAGTGTGTCAAGGCTGGATAACTTCCATAAAATAGGACAGGCAGTCACGTGGTGCCTTGAGCCAGCTAGAGAGTTTGTGTGCCTACAGCAGATGTGCCGTGTTAAAGATAGTACCCAAAAATGGTCAGGTGCCAGCACGACAAGTCTGTGAGCAGATCATCCCAGCAGGAGCCAATTTCAGTGAAACAAGCTGGCAAGGCAGCACACTTGTCATGGATGCAAATGCCAGATTTGGCATCTGCAGGTTTGTGGCACGGGGGAAAGGGGGGTAAGATCCAAGTTTCCACCACCAACTGGTGCCAGGGCTTCAAAGAAGAAATCTCTCAGATGTTTGGTCTGTGAAAAACATTGACTTGACTGCCTAAATCTTATTTGAATAAAAGCAAGGGGGAAAAACAACACCACCAAACAAAATCCCAAGCAGTAGCTAGTTTTAAACCAGGTGATTTCCTTTACACATTTGTTAAAAAACCCCCAGGGTCCTGGTTTCTCTAAAGTCAAATTCTCATCATGGCATCTGTTCATACTTGTACAAAACTATCCACAGCCCAGATAGTCCTGGAAAAAGGATTTTTATAATGTGAGGGCCCACAATGGGCAGTTCTTTGTGGCCTTTTCACCCTATTAAAGATAACTGAAGTTTGTTCCAACAAACACAGAAACCCATGGCTATTGAGCTCGTTTGTCATTAAGAGTCTTCCATGGGAGTTTACATATCAAGTCTGACAACTGTGACAGAAAATGAAGGACAAATTTGTGCTGAGAACTTTCTGATCTACCCAGTGCAGGTGTCATGTAGGAACAGAAGGCACAGAGGCATGTGCTTCAGGACACAAGAAAATTGCTTAAGGAGGAATTTTCAGGATTGTCTCCTCCCTTCAAGTTTTTGAAATACCTGTGACAGTAAAATATACAACTTGTACTCTGTACATTCTACAACTGTGAGTGTCCCATCTCTGGAAGTTCTCAAGGCCAGGTTGGATGGGGCTTGGAGCAACCTGGTCTGATGGAAAGTGTCCCTGCCCATGTCAGGGGGATGGAATGAGATGACCTTTAAGGTCTTTTCCAATCCAAACCATTCTGGCATTCTATGATTCTATGACTGGAAAAAACTTACACTTTGCACCCAGACAGAGCATCAAAGACTGGGATGACTAATGGTTCCTATCACTAAAGAGATGTTTTCAGAGTCGCCCCAGAGACAGATGGTTTGGAGTTTCACTTAGTCTTTCATGGATGGTGAGTGCAAACAACTTGCAGAACAGGCTTGCCAAATCAGCTGTTTTTTCCATTGCCTGGAACCAGGAAATTCTGGTTTTCCTAATTTCCGGACAGTGAATGGTAGCTTAATTTCCAGGACAATATATCCATCTATTACAGTCAGTTTGTTTTCAGGGCAGCAGACAGTGATATCTTTTTCTAGTATCTCAACTGGTAAAACAATGTTCATTGCAGACTTCTTTTCCCTGGAATCAGATTGACCAGGATCAAGTTGGTAAGGAGTTGAGTCGTCTACATAGGGTATTCCATATCTGTTTTGCCAGCTGTTATGTTTATCCTATAGTTTGAATCTACGTTGGAGAAAAAAAATCACTGAAATCGCTAGTTTAAAAATAGTTCTCACATGAATTTGTAACTCAGATGAGAAAAAAAGAGGAAAGGAGATTATCTGGAGTTATAGTGACTGAATTTATCTCTAAGCACACATTTTTGAGTATAAACTGAGAACTTGGACAATATGCTGGCAGAAATGGCACAGGAATTACAGCTGGTTTAGAAGAATTTTTGCCTGCAAGGGTGGGAGGCCCTGGAACAGGCTGTCCAGAGAAGCTGTGGCTGTCCCATCCCTGGAAGTGTCCAATGCCAGGCTGGATGGGGCTTGGAGCAATCTGGAATAATTGAAGGTGTTCCTGCCCATGGCAGGGAGTTGGAACGAGATGATCTTGAATGTCCCTTACAACCCACACTATTCTACAGTTGGGGGACAGGGAAGTCACAGCTGCTCAGAGCAACACATGAACGGAGGAGGGAAGAAAAAAAATGAAAAGTGTGAAATTGTCTCCCAGTCCTGACCTGGAGGGACTGTCCATAGACTGCTAAAGGCCACACACAAAATATTCATCCATCTTCCCTGAGCACTTTGTGAGCACTGTCACCAGGAGTGCCAGGCTGCACCAGCTGAGTGATGTGCCTTTTATCTGCCTGGAACTGACTCTAACATGTCATTTTGTGTAGCCTAGGACAGCAAATATATGTCTGGTGAAAGCCATTCATCTTCTTACCCATCCCTGGAAGTGTCGTCAGTGCCAGATTGGACAGGACTTGGAGCAACCTGGTCTCTGGAAAGTGTCTCTGCCCATGGCAGGAGATTGGAGTGAGATGGTTTTTCAGGTCTCTTCCAACCCAAACCATTCTATAATTCTTTGATTGATTTTGTGATTCTCTTGTTGCTTCAGATTAATAAGGGGAAAAATAATGGGATGGATTGTGAAATAGTCAAAACCTGGTGGAATGTGAACTGGAACTAATCCCCAGGAGGAAGGTGGTTCCCTTCCCACCTGCCCTGCCAGATAGTCTCCAACTCCACACTCTGCCCAGGTTAATTCCTAATAATTTCCTTTCAATTCCTCGCCTCTTCTCTGCCTGCAGAGGTGGCAGTGACAGAAATGACAGCCTTTCAGTGGCTGTGTCACCTGCCCTGCCAGCACTGAGAATAGAGCAGGTCTGTTTCTGTGCTGGTGCTAAATCCTCCTGAGTTGGTGATATAATCAGAGGAAATCTATCCTCTGCTTTGCCTTGATGCTGTGAACTTTTGTGCCACCAAAGAGGTTCTGTATCCCCACCTGAGATAGAGGAAGGTGTCCCTGCCCGTGGAAAGGGAGTGGAATGAGGTAAGTTTTAATGTCTCTTCCAACCCAAACCATTCTCTGATTCTGTGATTTTTGTGATTTGAATTGTGGTTGCATCTGCCTTTAGCATAATTAAAATAGTATTACTGTCCTGACAAACTTTATTAGAGGAGAAATACCCTGTATTAAGAAAAACTTCTTTATCTGATATAGATTGAATAATTTCATATCCACAAGGAGTAGACAAAAAAATTCTGTATTAAAGAATTTTTTATTCTATTTTATTTCAACAATATCCGCAAGTTCTCCTACTACAGCAATTTTAGATACTTTTTAACCTGTCATGTTAAACAGCATGTTACAGTGGAAAAGTTTCTTAAAGTAAAGCCACTTTGCCCAGGGAACTTATAGAGTATCTCTCAGAGAGATAAAAAACTACCTACACAAGGTCATTGGCAACTTGCTCTGAGTGGCTTTACTTGAGCAAGCGGCTTAGAGAAGATGATCTCCTGAGGTGACTTCCAGCCTTTGATTCTTTGAAATTTCAGTTGATTTAAGTTTGGATTTTTTTATAAGAATAATTAATGACACAGTTCTTTGATACTATTTTTAAAATGGAATTTAAAAACATCATCATCATCATCATAATGCCACCAGCTAATGCCAAATTTATCCTTTCATTGCAAAACTAAAAAGTTAAAAAAAAATCTGATTTTTTTTTTGAATTGGAATTGTTAACAATCTCTATAATACTGATGTTGTATCAATTTTAAACAGATCAATCTTAAATTATCTAGTCACAGCTTAAACAAACAAAATGTAAGTATATTTTTCTCCCAATAGATTTCAACCAAATTTCCCTTCAAATTGTAGAATATCATACCAAGAAAAGCAGTAGATGAATTTATAAGTGTGGTCTAGTGCATTTTGAAATCTATTTCCCATTGTATTTCCTTCCTGCATTTGTTGTGTTCAGTTATGACTGACCCTGGGGAGACACAGTCATGAATATGGTGCTAAGTGATATGAAAGCACAAGTTAGTTTCAAGTGTTACCAAATTGCTGTTAATTTTATAGGTATTCATTGATGTTGGGTCAAAGAGTTTATTACAAAACCCATCTTTAATTTTAAAAAGACTTTTTAAATAACCACAGTATTCCTTTGTAATGAAATATGTTGCTCCCATGTTCAACCTTTTAAGGCTTCTGATTTTGTTTAATATCTGCCAAAATTGTCTAACTTTATTCTACTTTTCTTAATCAGTTTAGATCTTTTATCAAATGAAAAGCAGAAATTCACCATGAGTGATTCTTCTTTTTGGTTGTATTTCAAGGGGAAACACATTGGAAAAGAAGGAAAAAACACGGTTTTGCCATCCAGTTTACTTCCAGAAATGGAGACCTGGGAAATGTAATGATTTTATGTCCACATACAACAAATTCTTTCTTATATAAAAGCCACACAAAATATTAATAACTGTAGCAATGAGCATATGACATTTACCATAGATGCAGTTTCAAGCAATCCTTCTGAATATCTGCAGATAATTATAGTTGGCAATATGTCCCACGACATTTCTGGAACACACAAATTTCTGGAAATTGTGAGCCTTTGCAACAGTCCTGTGTGTTTGGAAAATTTTTTCATGGCCTGCAAGGAAAAGAAACTGATTTATGCCTACTCTGTTCTATCCCACATGCACATGCATAAGTGCCCATCCAGCCTTGAACACAAACATTAAAAGAGCATTAGAAAAGCCACTGAAGTGAAGCCTTGCAAAGTTAAGACATGCAAGACTTTGCCACCTGTGCAGATACACCTTCCTCCTTTGTCAGGCACATTGCCTCCTGGAAGCTTTAATTCCCTGATTGCCTATTCTTCTTCCAAAGATTCCATGCTTTAAGGACCGATGCTGCACACTAAGCTGATTATTAATCAATATTTCATTTTATCTCAATTACTCAAAATGATATGCAAAGCCTGTTCTGCCTTGAAAAATTACATATTAAAAAAATTACATAAAAATTACATATAGGCAATTAATATTCAGTATCTGTGTGTGCACTGAGTGTATACAGATATTGAATTTTTTCTATTCACCTTTAGCTTCTCTGCAAACAGTGAGATTTACACCTGAATGAAACTTTGACTGACCACATCTTTGTGCCATTTCAGGTTCATTTTGGTGCTCTGAGGAGTGCATGAGACTTCCTCATCCTGCCAGTGAAATACGAGCAAACTTGAAGGTGGATTTACTTTTTGAACTGTTTTTGAACCACTTTGCTGCATGTTATGGTAAGGTGGCTAAATACCAACTCCCAGATTGTCCCCTTATTCTAAACAGCCAGAACACCTTATTCCAGGTACAGCTATTCCTTAAGGAAAGTTGCAGAACTAAAGAACATCTTGGATTACCTTAGTTGTTCAGTAAACTTTTGCTGAATACTAACTACATCAAGCAGTGAGGAAAAACAGAGCCCAGAATCCACCATTTTCCCTTCCCACCTGATAAACCACGATACGTGTCTCTCCAGGTCTGCTTTACTTGTGGCTCTGCACATGGTCACTCATGGCCGGTGTTAGACAGAAAGGGGAGAGATACCTTCTCTCCACCCTACATGGTTTAGGTATATCTGGTTAAAGCCTGCTGCAGGGGTATGGGAAGAGCAGATTTAAACTTTTCTCAGGCTGAAACTGCCCTGTTACTCCAATTCTGAGATTCCCAGGACAACGTTTTAACCACGGGACCATTATGTAAAAGATGAGTGTTGGCAGCACCTCTCGGGGCAGGTATGAAAAAAGCTGCTCTCATTATCCAAGCCCAAAAGTTTGACCTAGAGACTTAAGCCCAAAAGAAAGTTTCTTGCCTTGGATACATCTTTCTCTGAATTCCCCAAAACCAAGGCACAGAGCATGTTTCATGCCAGCCACTTCCCTCAGCTGGCTCCGATGTTTTACCACTAAGTGGGTATCTGCCTGAGGCCCTTAACTTTTCCCAAGTTTTCTGAAGTCAATCAGAATTAACTGTTGCTGCACAGAAAATGCAGGCACCTCAATCTGCAAGGTGACTTCTGGAGAGACTGACTTAAAGATGTGTGGATGCTGAGAATGTCAGTCCCAAGTCCATTTCAGGATATGGAGGATGTAGCCCATTCAAAGCCATTTATAGGTAAAAGAAGGATCTTCTTTGGATGAAACAAGTTTGGAGACAGACACCTGAAAAATATCTTTCTCTTTTCTATGAAGGAGGAGACCTAAATGTGAACCCATGTTTCTTGAGAGAAACGCAGATAAATTAGAAATTCAAGCAAGATTATCCAGATAGGCATCCAGAGCCCAAATCAATCTACCTGCCTCATTTTTTCTGTGCACTAAAACTGGGAGGGACAGAGGAAGGGACATGGCTGTCATTGATCCATCCATCTGGAGGATAATCCTCTAAAAGTCAAGGGAGAGTCAGTGGAGAATTGCATTTCTCTGTGTATACAACACAGTGTATCTCTGTGCATACCAACCACCCACCATATAATTTACCAGCACAGCTTTTCTACCAGAGGTGATTCTTCACACAAAATATAATTGAGTAGTGAATACTTTAGCTTTGCTGCAGAGAGCTTTGGATCCTAAAAGCCTACGGGCACTGACTGAAGAAGTTCCTGGAAGAGAAATTCATGGAGAGCTATTAAAAATAAAGTTACAAGCCTGGTTTAGCCCAAGTCCAGAACTCACTAGAGGCTGGAGGAGCATTTTGTGCTCTCTGTATGCACCCAATTGTTGTTCCTGTCTCAGAGATATTCACCCCCAGTTGTGGTCAGAGATGACCAGCTGGGGTTCAGTAAATGAACCCACATTTCCAACTAGGAAATTTATATGAAGTCCGGGAGCCTTAAGAAATTAAAGTGGATTAAAAGTGAGTCATCACTGCCTAAAATCATGCTGTCATACCAACAAATACAGCAAGAAGGATCTTAAGATTCTACCAGTGACTGAAACTTATCCATTGCTCAGACAAAGGTTTCACAAAAGTAGAATAATTCCTTCAGATTCCCTAAATTCAATGCTGGAAGTAGGAAATTAGCAGAAATTTTGTGTAAAGCCTTTCCTTGGTTTGCTGTTCCTAAATGCAGAAATACACATCATCTGCTGTCAGGGCAAGAATATCTTTCACAACCATGTCTTTTAAATAATTTAGTTTTTAGTTTCAGTGTCCATGAAACAAAACAAACAAAACCTGTTGTAAATTATCTTAGAATCACAGAATAGTTTGGATTGGAAGAGACCTAAAAGTTCCTCATTCCAACACCCCTCTGCCATGGGCTGAGACAGTTTCCTCTATCCCAGGGTGCTCCAAGCCCTGTCAAACCTAGCCTCGGACACTTCCAGGGATGAGGAGGCAACAGCTTCTCTAGACAACCTCTGCTAGGGTCTCACCACCATTTTCTCCATTATTTTCAGCATTTTCTCTTTCATAATTTTGATGTTTTGGAATACAGATATAAAGTGCCAAGAACAAAACAAAACATCACTATTTGTTGTATTATAATTATAATAACTATAATATTAATTTTCCAACCAGTTAGACCACTAAACAACAGCTACCCAAAGGCTGGGCTATCCTTCATCTCCAATGAGCAGCCATGATGTGTGGTGGTGAAGAAATATGATAAAGATACACAAAAAATTCTGTTGTCATTCACTTTTAAGGGAAGAGAAAAGGGAAAGAGAACAGTCAGACTGAGTTCAAAGACTTCAATTTTATACTCTGAGCCTTCATTGCCAGAGAGGGAGCAGCCAGGGCTTCCTCTGAAATGACTGATACTCACTGCCAGCCAGTGCAGCCAGCCAAAGGAGTAACCTGATTCAAAGACAGGGCTAAGCAAGATGTAACACTCACAGGGGTTTTTTCCTGTCAAAAAGTTAAGAGGAAGAAAGGATTGTGTCATAAGGAGGTTCAACACTTTCTTTTGTGCAGCCAATGGAAAAGCTCCCACTTGCAGCCTTGATTTGAAAAACAACACAATATCACAAGTCTGATTGATAGATTCATATCAGAGGTCCAGAATACACCTAAATTCATACAGAAAAACAATAGTACATAATTCTAAAAGCAGAGAAAGCACCAAAGAGTTGTAATGATCTTGTTTGACTTCAAGTGAATTTATCATGAAATAGCAAGTGCTTTACTTTACATTTCTGGCTTAAATCTGTCTCAGAATATAGAATTATAGATTGGTTTGGGTTAGAAAGGACCTGAAAGATCATCTCATTCCAATCTCTTGCCATGGACAGGAACACTTTCCAGAGACCAGGTTGCTCCAAGTCCTGCCCAACCTGGCACTGACGACACTTCCAGGGATGGGTAAGAAGAATGACAGTTTTCACCAGATGTGTATTTGCTGTCCTAGGCTACACAAAATGACATGTTAGAGTCAGTTCCAAGCAGATAAAAGGCACATCACTCAGCTGGTGCAGCCTGGCACTCCTGGTGGCAGTGCTCACAGAGTGCACAGAGAAGATAGATGAATATTTTGTGTGTGGCCTTTAGCAGTCTATGGACAGTCCCTCCAGGTCAGGACTGGGAGACAATTTCACACTTTTCATTTTTTTTCCTTCCCTCCTCTGTTCATGTGTCACACACAATCCCAACTCTGCTTACCAAGAAAACAGAGGACTCCTCCTCCCTAAACAGGCACAGCAAAACCATGGGGATGCCATTGGAAGAAATTAAAAAACAGTAAAGGATGGGATTGAGTCACTAGAAGGGTCCGTATTTTCCTTTTGTACAGTCAGTGGAAAAGTTCCTGGACCTCCACTTAAGCCAAAAGACAAAGTACTAAACTGCAGTAGTTGGAATCCAACATTAGAGCCAGAGGCATGTGAAACTCAGCTATTTCCAACTGCACAAACCTGTACAAACATAGCTTTCATTTTTCTTTCTCCTAAAATTCCCTCATAGTTATCAACTTCTAATTTCCTCCTAAAAAATCCCAGTAAAATTTAAAGAAACAAAGCACCAATTGGCTGTGCGCTGTAACCAGAACTTTTGCATAGTTCTAATGTGAAATTTCACTGCTCATTTCTGCTCAAGGTTCTGGAAACCTTTTCAATTACTTGTTTTTATGTCCAGTCATTTATAGTAGGAGCTTATTATTTTTTTTTTTTCTATTAGAGTGGCCAGTGACTTGTATTGTATTTAGCCTAAGGCATCCAGCACTGTCCCAAAGAAATCCTTGCTGTTATCCAGAAACTGGCTTATAACACTTTAAGAGGCAGTTTGGGTGCAGTCTCTCCCTTTTAGACAGTAAAAAGATTTAGTTGTGGAGGGCTGGATCATGGCAAGTGGCATCAGAGCCAGGGAAAACATCCTGGCCGTGCTTCACCTGCAAGCACAGGAAGAGTGAGGAACCACCCCACAGTTCCTGCCTTCTCCACTGCCCATAGAAGGAAGCTCAGTAAATAATTTTAGAATGCATATCAAACTCAATAACTGGACCAAAGTTTCCTCCCTGAGATTGCAGAGGGAGTCTAGGAAGGAGCCACTGGAGCTGTAATTCAATACCTCAACACAAGATTACCTCCCTTTCCAAAACTTTATTTATGTCTAAGAAGCAGAGGACTGATCTTGAGCATTCATGTCTTTGGAAACTAAGGTTGTAGATAAGGCCTCAGAGAACTTCCCTGTGACCATGTCCTGTTCCACTCACCATCAATCCTTTCCTTCAATGAACCACAGAGGAGGAGGGAAAAGTGCTAATTAAAACTCTTCCAAATGCCAGTGACTGAGTTGACTGCACCAGCTCCTCCACACAATGGAATTCCAGTATCATAATGAGTGCTCTCCCAGTGAAGGAAACACATATGGTGATAGTTTTGTGAGGGTGGTATGGATTTACCTGGGATGGTTTTGTTCTATCTCAAAATAAAGTCTTCAATGGCATTTGGGTGCATGAAATTTTGCAATCAGATGACTTGTTAATTTGTTGTTAAGACTGAAGGTAAAATCTCAGTTATTCTAATGCCATAAAACTTTTTTCCCCCTCCTTTTATTCTTGGTTTGTTTGGTTTTTTGTTTGTTTGTGTGGTGCCAGTTCACACACTGTCCCTTCTGCAGCCTCATTTTCCTTTGAGTCCCATGGGGATAAAGAAGCTGTACGCCTCCCACCAGATGGTTGCTCTGCAAAGTGAAATGAAAGTATGTGCTGAGCATCAATGCACATGTTGAGATTAAATACAAATTCATGGATTTTCTGTCCTCCCTTAACTCTTCTGTCTCCTCTGTAGGACTGTGAAACAGCTACATGGGCCAGATCCAATATGAGGTGGAGAGAACATGTAGGAAAAGCACATTGAGCTATTCCAGAAGAAAAATCCAGGGCTTCAGGACTACCTGGGAAGCCAGTTTTTCATAACTATCTTCCAGATCTTAATATTGTTTTGGGTTGTTTGGGATTTGGGTTGTTTGGGATTGTTTTGGGTTGCTTGGGGTGGTTGGGGGGGACCTCCTCCCTGTTTTCATTCCCTCTGGCTATTTTCCAGGTTTACAGTCAGGTTCCAACACTATACCAACATTCTGGATGTAATCCTTTGGTTGCCTTGTGCAACTGTAATTCTTCCCAAAGAACCAGGAAAACACAACTGAGTCCTCAGGAACTGGCAGAGAATGAAAGTGTAGCTGAGCCTACTTTGCTCAAAAACTTTTTCTGAACATGCAGTGTCTATAAATGTGTTCTTGCTCTCCCACGTGCCATAGATTCCAGAGGCTACACTGCACCTACCCTGGACAAAGGGCAAAATAACATGGAAATCATCATGACTTCAGCCAACTAACCTGAATTCAGCCCAGGATTCCTATAAAATTTGGCTTCTTTCTGATGTGATGCTGTAAGCCAATATCGAAACCAGAGTGTTCTTGGCTTTGTTGCTCTTTTAATCTCAATTCAGCCAGTGTGCTGAATACACCTACCAGAACTGAAAGCATTATTTATATAGTGGGAAAATATTTAAGGTGCTTGGATGCCTAAATTTCCCTACATTTCTGGCTCCACTCAAAACTAAACTATGGAAAAAATTCAAATTTACCACTGTGTTTAAACATATAAAGATAATTCTTATAGGGATCTACTTATCAATAGTCAATTTCTGTTGGCTTTCTGTTTTATAGACAGCATATATAATAAATATTGTAAATGTAATATTTATTGCTATCGAATTCTTATTGATTTTTAAAGCTAAGGGGAGATAGCTGGACAGTTCATCAGATATATTTGTGGTCCAAATTAAAAGAAGTTTGTTTTTTTTTAACAGTAAGGTCATTTATTTAGGTGCTAAATTAAGAGCCTTTTGTCAAACTATCTAATGGAAACAGGAAATTTCTGTTTAACATCCTTTTTCTGCTGAAGTAGGAAGGGGTAGGAAGGGATCTCTACAAGTCCTCTGGGTTCAGTGGGTGAAGCTCTTTTTACATGAGGTTTGCCCAGTTCTGAGCACTGGGTTGGTGTGAAGGAACTTTGCAGGATGAGTACAGTGGAAATGTCACAGATGTCAACATTTGCTTGATTAGAAACACTTGTTAATATCTTACAACCTTCCAGTACCTAAAGGATACAAGAGGGCTCTTGGGGAGGCTTTGGGAGAGGGGCTGGAGGGACAGAGCAAGAAGGAATGGCTTTAAACTGGAAAATAACAGGCTTAGATTAGATATTAGAAAGAACTCCTTTATTCAGAAAATGGTGAGGCCCTGGCACAGGTTGCCCAGTTGCACCTTCCCCATCCCTGGAAGTGTCCAAGGCCAGGCTGGACTGGACTTGGAGAAACCTGGTCTAGTGGAAAGTGTCCCTGCCCATGGAAGGGGTTGGAACAAGATTTTTAAGGTCTCTTCCACCCAAACCTTTCTGTTCTTCTGTGATCCTTTCCACTAGAAAGGCTTTATCTACTGAAACCTGCTCTGATCTCAAACACATCAGTCAGCAGAAGAGCCTCCAATAAGGGATGAGGAACCCATCTTCAGAACCCTTTACAGACACAGTTGTGCATTGTTCCACTCTTCTATAGTTGTGGAAACAGAGGCACAGACCTGAGGCCAGAGCAAGCTGAAGATCATGGACTCCTCCTCAACTCCTATCAGAACCAGAAAATCTTTGAGTTCTGACTGTGTCATAAACAAAAATATCTTTGCCTTTATTCTCTAAATGATCCATTAATAAATTAAAATCAAGAAAATTAAAAAAAAAAGAAAAAGATAAGAATATGAAGGGAAAGAGATTTTATTTCTAGCAAATGGTATCTGTATGCATGGAATCAAAATATCTTCAAATAGCATAGGAAATGCACCCATTCCTGTCACCTAGCTAAGCAACCCACTAGGGACAGCAAATCTCCCCGTAGCTGAATCCCAAAGCTCGTGGGCACGATATGTCTCCTGTGAGTTGCTGTAATCAGCCCTGTCAAATCCAAAATCTTCCCTCCCTGCCTCTCTCCCAGTTGCATTTCCTTCCTCCACCAATTGCTGTACAAAAAAAAAAAAAGACAATTGCTGTAGAGCTGTGTCAGAGATGCCAATCTAATTATTTTTTTCTCTTTTTTTTCTTTTCTTTTTTTGGACATTGCATCTCTGGAGGAGGGAGGGGGAGGACAGGGAGTTGCAAAGGTGGGGGCAGCTGAAGAGGGAGAGGAGGGGGGAAGAAGAGAAAATATTTCCTTTGGCGATTCTGTTTCGCTTTTGAAAAGGGACTACTTTCCTCACTCCTTATCCCTCCTGACAAGTACAAGCACTTTGGGCCTTAACTGGATGTGAACATTGTCAAAAGGAATTTGGGCTAAAGGGAGGCATCTGCAGCTCTGTTCCGATTGCGCTCGGTGCCGGAGCCACTTTTGCGAATGTGGCAGGGTGGCTGGTGGGCAGACACCAGTACAGATGGGAACTTCACATACTGTATGCATCATGACCAACTATAAAAACAGTCACAACGCATCACTTCTTACCCGGCCAGGCTCCCTGGAACCTTCACTTCCAATTTCCGTCTCGCTGACATTCGCAGCTTACAGTGAGCTTTTATGTTTAAGCATCGGTACAGTATAAATGCAGGAGAAAAGGGGTGGCTGGGCTACTGCAGCAAGGAATTAAACCTCTGATCTCAGCCAGACGTTGGAAGGGAGGAGCAATTCAAGGGGAATTGTGTAACCGGACTCTGTGGAAAAGGTGGGGGGAAAGCAGGAGATGAGAGTCAGGAATATTTTTGTGAGCACACAGCAAGTGAAGGGGGGCTCTGAAAAAGGACATAGCAAGCAGGCACTCTCCCAAATTGTAATTTAATGCTTGGAATAATCCTATTGTGTCAGCTACTCACCGCCAAAGAACTGAGGATAAATATAACTTGAAAAAAAAAAAAATTAAGGGGATGGCAATTTGAACAGCTTAATGTTTCTTCAAAGACTAAGTGATGGAAAGCAGGGCTGAAGTAAATTGACAACTCGGAATTAACTGGGTGTTGGCGCAGCTCAGGTAAAGGTTTGATGGTAACATGAGCTTTCCAAAGTGTTTCCAAACTGAAGTATTATGAAAAGGTAAATTATGTTTTGTATTCATGACTGAAAGCATTTTATTTTAAAGCACTGCCGATGCTGTCAAGGTGGAGATTCGAGCTTTATGTACAGTGCCTCTAGCCCTGTGATGTGAGTGAGGCAACATGACAGCTTGTAATAAGTAATTTTTATACAGTTGCATTTATCACTCAAGTAGGCTTGGCAATATTAAACACAGACCTTAAAATGCTGCAGAAGAGGAAGGACAGGGGCTGGAGGCCATGTGTTCTCTGTGTGTGCGTGTTGTGTGTGTGTGTGCTCTTGCATGCATGTGTGTTTGTAACTTCTTTCTTTTTTTTCTTTCTCCAGGCCCATTCCTGTTAATGTGGCACTTTTTAAGATATGCACCGAAATGCTTCCAAATTGTTAATACATCACTAAAAGGTTACAAATGAAATGACCCCGTTTAGCCCAAAGGATGTTATTTTAGGCTTTAATGAATTAGACATTGTGACCATTTTCAGGCAAAAATCAATTGCCGCAATTAACGAATTTGCTCGAGTCCAAATATTTACAAAATAAAGGCCCAGAAACCACATTCGTTGTTTCCCTTTCTCACTCCCTACCCTGTTCCCTCATTAACATCTTCATTTCCATTAAAGTCTGAAGCATCAGCTCTTTCTCTGGGCTTGTGAAGGCCAAAGTGTTGACAATTTTCTTGTTCTTTAGAGCCTGCTCTTTTCTGTTTTAACAGGTTTTCTTCCTTCGTCTTGAATATTTCAGGACAAACTAAAAAGAAGTGAAGGATACTCCTTCCTTCTCATAGAAATAAAAATATCGTCAAATATGTCGTTTGTGGAAGAAAATTTTACTAAAAGAAAAGGCAATTTATTTTTTGAAATTGCAACGAGAAGGGAACATTCTTCTATTTGTGGGATTTATGGGAAGTGCCACTTGAGTCTGAACCAAGGGGAACCAAGAATTTCCAAGCCAAATGGCAGCTCTTAAACCTGTTGCAGCAGAGCCCTGGGATATGGTCTGGTTTGCAAGCAGTTGCAAATTTCGGTAGATTCCAGTCAATTCAGCCATTTAATGCTGAAAAAGTGTCAGATTGAAAGCAACAAAAAAAAAAAAAAAAAAAAAAAAAAAAAAAAAAAAAAAGGACTTGTCTTTATTATTATTCATATGACCCAGATGAGAAAATTATGCATTTGCAGTGGGAGGTGTGTCTAACATGGGCACAGTGGCTGCCTCGGGACATCGGCTGGGTGGGGAGAGGAGGATTTGCAGCTCAGAGGGTCTGGGTGTCTCCTCTATCAGACAGAGGAAAGAAAGAGCTGATTGTTTTGTGTATTCCATGCTTATTCCAAGGTAAGAGAGAGCAACAAATGCACAAAGATGGCATTTGCCCCATACCTGGAAGTGTTCAAGGCCAGGTTGGAAAGAGCTTGGAGCAACCTCGGATAGTGGAAGGCGTCCCTGTCCCTGGCAGGGTGTTGAAACTGGATGATCTTTCAGGTCCCTTCCAATGCAAACCTTTCTGTGATTCCATGATTTACCTTTGCAGCAGTGCTGATTCATGAGTATTAACTGAATATAAGGGGAACAATGAAAGAGTCAATAAATATTAGAAGTGAATGTAGGTTAGATTTTGAAAACAAGTTCATTAATCCGCAAAAGAAGCCAGATTTTCCGTATAAGTCTCCACAATCAGTTTGATTAGGAGTTTCAAGGTTTATTTTGTAATTTTTGGTTATTTTAATTAGAAGATTTAAATGAAGACTATTTTTCCCCCAGGGAAGTATGGTTAATATAGTTCTGTTGTGAAGCTATGTTGCTTTTTCTTTTCCTCCGACAATTGCTACCAAAAAAAATATTGCTTCTGAGTAAAAAAAAAAATACTTCCATTTTCTGCTTCATATTATGAACAGGAGATTAGGTTCTAAAGCTCAGTTGTGGATAGATGTTAGGAAAAACCTTTTAGTAAAACCAGAAAAGGTTGCAGTCTTCAGTAGTTCATATTTCAAAAAATAAATTAAATTAACATCCAGCCAGAAATTACTGAGGTACATTTGATTTTTCTTGGATGAGCAGCAGACTAAGTGACCTCATCTGGTAGTCCGTGGTCTGAAATTGTCTTTCAGCAGAGGAGGCTTCCAAAATTTCTAGATATTTTTGGAAAATGAGGCTACTTGTGATATAATTTTGACAAAACTGAAGAGACCTTGAGGTTGAAGCTTATTATATTGATCCTAAGACATCTACAATACACACAGTCACACCAATTTAGTTATGGGGTTCCCTTAATAGAAGGCAGAGAGAAACACAAATGTCTGACCTACTGAAAAGTTTACCTTTGGCCTGGTACATCTCATCTCGGTCATGTAAAAGATGCCATTAATACAGTCCTGCAGATCACAAAATCATGGAATGGTTGGGTAGGAAAGGAGCTTAAAAATCATCTCATTCCAACTCCCTGCCATGGGCAGGGACACCTTCCACCATCCCAGGTTGCTCCAAGCCCTGTCCAGCCTAGCCTTGGACACTTCCAGGGATCCAGGGGCAGCCACAGCTTCTCTGGGAATCTGTGCCAGGGCCTCACCAGCCTCATGTGGAGGAATTTCTTTCTAATATCCCATCTAAACCTACTCTCTGTCAGTTTGAAGCCATTCCCCCTCATCCTATCACCCCAGACTCTTGTGAAATGTCTTCCTTCATCTTTCTTGTAGGTTCCTTCCAGGTACTGGAAGGCTGCAATTAGGTCACCCAAAACCTTCTCTTTTCCAGGCTGAACAATCCCAATTGTCCCAGCCTATGTCCATAGCAGAGCTGCTTCCCCCCCCCGATCATCTCAGTGGCCTCCCTGGACTCACTCCAATAGCCCCACATCTTTCCTGTGCTAGGGATCCCAGAGCTGGGGACAGGACTCCAGCTATGGTTTAGCTGAGAATAAGTTGACAAAGAGCAGGAATGGGGTTTAACGTGGTCGTAAATGTTGGGAGGGTGGATGCTAAGAATACAGGAGATGCCAGTGGAGAATGTACTTTTGTGATGAATCTTTTATAACTGTGCCATCCTTGGATAATTCCTGGAGAGATTCTTGGAACTACTGTGGCTCTGACATGCTGTGTGGCAGCTCCTCCTATCTCGTATCTCTTACAGCCTGACAGTTAAGAGCTAAACAACAATAAAAGTGATAAATTCCATCTTGCACATTAGAATCAAATCTGTTGTTATCTCAGACCCTACGAGCCCCAAGCTGGGTGCCAAGAAGAGCTGTTGTGGTTTCTCTCAAGCAAAGAACATCTCATGTGGATTGTTGGATCATGTGGATGTATTGCACAACCTATGAACAAACTGTGATTGTTCTTGATCTCACCCTTTTGGCTGTACATCAGTATTTACACTACAAACATAAAATATACACTTTTGCTTTGATCCCATGCACTATATCCACAATTTGAGCTCCATTCGTATTGATTGTGTGTAATCATGTCGTATCGTCTTGTCCAACCAATACATCCAATGATGAAAATATTGCTTAAATACTCCATGCAGTTTGCATTCCAGGTGAATTCATACAGCTATCCTTGTAGAAAACCTTGCACAGCACACCTGGAGGTTAACATCTGTCTTAACAGAAAATTCATTTCATTTAGTTAACAAGACCCTGTCATTGTAATAAATGAATTATGAAAAATGTGTGTTGGTAATCATGTGCACAAAAACCTGCAAGAGATTCTCAGCCATGGAGGATGGGAACAGTGTTCAGCTGTCCATACATAGATCTCTGCAGTGAAAATATCTCCAAATCAGCTAGCATGAAGAATTTTCTTTTTTTAAGAAAAAATGTCACATTTAGAGCAGTTTACATGATAAGAATTTAAGGATTATCTGTATTGAACCCAGATGCCATCTCTTTTCTCCTTTAATCTCCTAGGGGACTAAAGACAGGCAGACAGTCTGTAGCTCTGCAGTACAGACCTCTGCACCATGAATCCAACCCATCCTATCTCAGAGCTCTATTAAATTGCACAGAGATGTGGTTTATGCAGAACTAATCTTGGCAGAAGAAGTCACAGGGTTTAAAATTACTGTCCTGAAAGTACGCAACAGGAGGAGCACCTGAAGATCACAAGGTTGGTTTGACCAGTAGTCCTTTTTCTGAAACCACCAGTCAGATGGCAGTACATCTATTTCTAGTGGTGTCCCTGTGTAAAAGGAACCTATAACTTTTCCAGAAAAAGAAACTTCGGATATTTCATATGTGACATGGAATAATCTATGTTTTATGTAGGAAAATTTAATTGTGCTTGATTTCAAAAGGGATTGAATACTCTCACCAAAAAGATTCCTCTTCACCTCTCCAAAAAGTTTTTAGGATATTTTCAAGCATTGAATAAGAAATACCCATGGCAGGGGGTTGGAACAAGGCGAGTTTTAAGGTCTTTAAGGTCTTAAAGTCCATTTCAACTCAAACCATTCCACAATTCTATGAAACTAACTCATGGTGAAAATTTAAGAAGTACTTTGTTACTGCAGAGGTGCGTGAATAATGATCAAGAATAAAATAAAATATTTTATACACTAAAAAAAAAAAAAAAAAAAAAAAAAGAAAAAAAAAAAGAAACAAGGAAGAAACACCTCAGGAAATGGCCTGTGTGAACCACGTGTGCGACTCATACATTCATGTGTAAGTAGTTTTACTGAGAGAACAAAGGATGTTCCTGGACATTCCCATTACATTACAAAGCTGGTGTTCCAAGAATAATATGCCTGAGAATAAAACAATAATTATAAAACCACAAATGAAATCAAAGCAGTGCTGCTGAAGCCTTAAGCAGCACAGGTTTACGAGGCATGTAAATATAGCAGCTTGGATAAAGATGCAAACCCTTACACTGCACCCTTTAAAATCTCACACTTCAGAAGTCAGTGGAAATACTTTGGACTGAAAACGTGGGTAGATAATCACTGGATCTCTGGTAAGAAATGCTGTTCGTTTTCTTTTAAAGCTGTGTGAATACATGCAAGCTCAAATTAAGGAGAGCAGATAACCAACTGCACGCTAGAGATGAGCAGGCTGCTTAAAACGACCACATAATCGGTGAAGCTTTAAAAAAGGAAGAAAACAGCTTGAGGCCTTTTCTCTTTCTTCCTCTAGAATGTGACATCATTGTATATGACACAACACCTTGGAAGGAACCATATGGGGAAATGCAGACATGTTGCTAACTAAATGTGAGCTCCTTCATGATGAAAAAATCTTGTTGCTGGCCAAAGCCTGGATGGTCTCAGTAAAAGCACAGTTTATGCAGTGGAACTGACAGCTCTACTTCAAGGACATTTTTCATGTCTAATGCCCTTTCTGTGCAGGATTTAGAAAGGCATACCAGGAATATAACACTGGGTTTTATCCAGCTCTAATAAAAAATGGATGATTCAACTCAGCACCTTAAAAAAAGTGATATGTACCGACGTGGGTTTTTGCTTGACTGTTTACAGAACCAAATTTTAGATCTCTAAACTCATTATTTGTTGTAAACTATTCCACTGATTTAAGGAATATATATCCTACCCCTACCTTGTAATATCTCTTTAGGTTGATGGTTGTTTTTTTTTTTTTTTTCATTAATTCTCAATTTCTCTAAATTGTAAAATCAGAGAATGGTTTGGGTTGTAAGAGATATTAAAGCTCATCTCATTCCACACTTTCCACTATTCCAGGTTGCTCCAAGTCCTGTCCAACCTGGCCTTGAACATTTCCAGGGATGGGGCAGCCACAGGTTCTCTGGGCAACCTGCCAGTGCCTGTTGACTTTACTGCAGTTTTGGATTAGAGTTTATGTCTAAAAGATCAATTAAAAAACCCCCAAAACTTCATTATAATCATTGTCATCAGTAGCAGTAGCAGCACTAGTTGTATTAATAGCAGAAATAGTAATAATTGTAGCAACAATGAATTTAGCTGAATACAATGTAAACTGACAATAATTATTTTTCAGTGCTGCTTAGGTTGTTCAGTGATTGTCTCTGAGGATATGAATAAAACCTCTCACCTTTAACACTGAGCTTTCATCATGAATATCCACATTCACTGGCACAGCAACTGGTTCCGAAGTTGTCTTACGTGACTTCAGCAGAACAGGTGACCCAGGCAGCTTTAGATTGTGAGTGTTAATCAATGAGAAAAGGGTATAACTGAAATGAGGAAGCTGCCTGAACAACTTGGGGGGGGGGGGGGGGGGGGTTGTGCATTAGAATTTACAAGAACTGCAGTTTAAAGTTGAAAGAATTTCCCATGGAACACAGCATTTGCATTTCTGTGAGCCCATCCAGCTAATGGGATGGGAATCAGGAATTTCTCAGAGTTCCACTATGAGATATTGCATCTCATCTTCAGTCCCTAAACTGAAAAAATTATGGACCCAAATTCAGAAATCTTTCACATTCATCTTGTCTTGAAGTACCACAGAAACCCATGTAGATAATTGGAACTACCTAGATAAAATTAGATATTTTATTTTTTCTCTTCATTAGAGACTGAAGTCTATACTTAATTTTAATGATCTGTCTCATGAAAATGACTCATGAAACCACCTAACCATGTGCTTGATTTTTATTTAAGTCTGTGTTTAAATTCCATAGAAATTAGTCAAATTTAGGCTTTCCTTTAGGATTTACAATGAGCTTAGGTGCATTTTTGGTTAGCTACCTTGTCCTGAATGATTTTGGTAGGTTTTGATGGTTTGGGATTCAGATGGAAGATATTGTTCTTTCACTTCACAATTTGATGATAAGCCAGGACACCCAAAAACAAAAGGGGAAAAAAAAAAACAACTGAGAACTTGCAACCAGAAGATTTTTTTTTCATTTATTTAGGCTTTTACATGCAAAACTAGTTATATTTTCACTCCCCCATGTAAGCCTGATGTATTCAGACTAACACAGCTCCAACAACTGCAGGCTAACTCCATCTCAGGGGTAAATGCATGGCCTGGAGGGATATATTTGATTCATAATGGCTATGGCTGAATTACAGTGAGTGCTGGAGTGTTATTTATGTTATATCTGAAAGTTCATTGAAATTATTTAGATCCAGATTCCTCAAAGGACAGACGTACAACACAGGTTAGATTTATGTGGTCGAGTCCAGGTGAGTGATCCACAAGCTCTGCCTTAAAGCAAAGGTCCCTCCACTTGCACCAGTAATTTTCTGTGCATGTTCAAAGGCCTTGTCTGGAGCCAGCACAGGGAATTTACTCTGCAAACCATTTCCCCTTTAACTGGGATTCATATCTAAGCATAGATGAGATTTACAAACTGGGTAATAGCAGATCTATATCCCAGATTTTTTTGGGCAAGATATTTGCAAACCACTTAGAGCCCTTAACCTGGGAATGGAAAGCCTGGCCTGATCAAAATGAATTCCTTACATTTCCTGGAAGTGTGGCTTTATCCATGGGCACTCCTGGGCTCATATTCTGTGTGCTAAGTGTACAGGAAGGAACTGGAGGTTAGGAAGACAGGAGGAGAAAGAATTATAAGAAGTCAGGGGCTTTCCATCATATTTATATCTCCAGCTATTCTGCAGAAGGAGATGCAAAATCTCGGGGCCAGGGAAAAAAAAAAAAAACATTATATGAATCATGATTCAGGAGTTAACCCACATAGAAAAATCTCATCTTCCGTTCAGGTACATGCAATATAATCTAGGAGAAAACAATGACTAAATTAACTAAAAACCTTTACAAAATACAGTGAAAATCAGATTTTAGAGTTAGAAAACTTTCTTTCAGTTAAAAGTGCCACTAAGAAAATTATCTTGAAAATCATAATGTTTTCCTTCATAAAATTTGGAAGCAGAATTTTGAAATTTTTTATTTACATAATATCTCATTTTATGCTTCTTTCATTTCCTTATGTATTTTCTTCTTAATTTGTATTTATATATTTATATGTTGTATATTATATGTTCTTCTTCCTAATTCATATGACTATTAAAAGCCTGTAACTTAAAATGAAATTGGAAATTAAGTTTTAGAAGCAATTGACTCTCATTATTCTTTTCCTGTCATGTCTCCTATGAACAAATGGGATGATCCACTGTGATAGCTTTCAGCCTTACCCATTCTCTAAAAAAATCCTAAAAGTAGTATTTTGCAATCTTAATGTGAAGATTTTCTGAACTGTTAAAATATTAAATTGTTCACTGGAATATCCAGCTGCAAGATAATTTCTGAAACACTAATTTATCCACCATTAGGACCATCACTGCCATTAGAAAGCAAAGTTAGATGTGTAATCAGAAGCTGGGATTGCACTGGGTTTAATGTTTGCCAGTCATTATCTGGGAGAGTTCAGAAATGAAAAAAGTGTTGGAATGAAAATTAGGATACAGAGCAGGTAAATCACTCAGCCTGATATTGCTTCATTTTGAATATGCCAGGCACAGCATATTTGAAAAGAATACAGCAGCAAAAAATTCACCCTGTATCATCACATAGGGAGCCTTTGGAGAGGAATACTCTCCAAAATGAAAGCTGGCACTGAGATTCCTACATCTGTGCACTGGAATTTATTAAAGTTGTCTAAGATTCATAGGAGCAAAGATCTGAAAGAGATCCTGTGCCCAGATCAACAGCTGCAATCTCCTGCTCTGCTGGTGAATTATAATACCTGATACCTTTTCTAAACAGGTCTAGCACTTAAATAACTGCTTTTCTTGAGCTTATTGAGGGGAAGATTTCCAAGTTTCATTTCTAGTTAGAAACCTGCTAAGGAATCCCATCACACCCGTATTCCTATGGTTAAGAATTAAGCATGCATTTTTCACATTTAAGTCCAAAAAAGGCTGTTGTAAGACTGTTTTTAGGAGGAAAAAAGATCACATATAGGGGCTGACATAAGAACTTGAAGTCTCAGGGGGTGTATTTTCAAATGGTTAAATGCAAACCTCTGCTGAAGGGAGATGTGACAACATGAAGGAAAGGGACAGGGATTGTGGGGACTTATGAGCTCAAGTCTGCTTTAGCTTGGGAATTTCTGCTTTGTGCTCTGCTGGATAATGCAGACACATTTCAGCACGTTTCTAGATGTGTGAAATACATCTGGGACACATGGACAGCCACGCACTGTTGTTGTCCACACTCTGCTCAGGAGGGTGGAAGACAAGGCCAACATAAAAGATGTTTGATTATGTAGGTGTGACTGTGCCTTTGTTAACACACCTTCCATGATACAAGGCTTGCTATGAGCCTGCTCTTTGGGAAAGAGGATGGGAAGTTTACTCGTTTCCAGAGAATCCAGACAGTGTGAGCCACATGTATAACAAATAACTATTTTAATGTAATATAAATATTATATTGAAGTATAATATACATCAATATTAATATAAAATGTTTCAGTACATACCTTAGAATCTTAATTCATTAAGTGAACTGGAATATGTTTACTACAAGACATGGATTTGGAAAGTTCTCATCATCTGGGCTTCTAACTTTGACTTCCCCCCTTTTCCATGCAAACAGCTGACAAGCAAAACTGTCGGATGTGTTACATGCCAACCTCTTGTCTTTGAGTGGGTTAATGCCACTTTCTTTCTCCTTCCTTGTTTTTACCCTCTGCTGCCTAAAAAGAACACCCAGGTTCAATGAGTGACAAATCATTACCGACCGTACAGTGTAATTAAAAAGCACAGCCATTGATCAGCTATGAGCTAAACCTGAGACAAAAAAGTGAGAGACCCAGAATAGCTGGCAAAACTTCTCATTGAATCTGTCTGAAATGGAAGATGTTCTCCCTGGAGGCATGGAGCGTGGCCCATTGTGCATTTCCATTAGAGATACACACTGACTCCGAGCATGCCATTGATGTTGGCCTATTTATGAAAGGCTGTTGAAAGAGGTTTCAGAGTTAATTGAAAAGAGCTGTTTCTGAAGTAAGGTAACTTCAAACAACACAGCTCTGAAATGTGTTTTAATGGACTGGAAATCAGTGAATTTTCCATAGTGCACATGAAATAAAAATGGATGGCATCAACTGAAAGCTGCGTTGCCATTTGGTGGGATTCCTTTCATTATTATTATTGTTGTTGTTGCTGTTATTGCTACCAGTATCATTCACTGTCACTGTCACTATTAACACCTTTTTTAAAGATAGTTGCTCAATTGCCAGTGATAAAACAGCTTTGGTCTTGATTGATTAGGAGATCATTTTCTAGGATCTGCCAAAATATTCGTTACAAGTCCTTTCTCCACACATTTGTAACACAGGCTGCCTGCAGAAACTGCCAGGCTTGAGCCACAGAAAACAGAAGAAAAAGCGCTTCCAGTTGTCAGGTAGAAGTAGGTTCCAAAGCCCTCCTTTACCAAGGTATGCTGTGTTTAAAATGTGTTTATTCTTAATGATATTTCCATTTTAAAATTAAAGCATATGCCTAAATTCAGGCATGTGTTCACTCAGGCATTTGTTTAGTCTCTGCCTTGAGCTGAGGTCTTGCACATAAGTTTGTATTTAAGTTCATGCTTAAATAAAAACCTTTTCAGCAAAACATGCACCTGAATTTCAGAAAGAGTAGCTGAGTATATGTTTAATCTCAGTTTGTGATTAAATACTTTTCTCAGCTGAAAACAACATACTTTTAAATTATTTTTTAAAGCTTGGAAATGTGCAATAAAAATAGAAATGACTGAGCTAAATTTATGCCTTCCCTTCAATTTTATTTTGAAGGAATTTAGAGTGAACAAGAAAGAAAGTAATTCCTTGCCCTTGGATGAAGTGAGTTTGGACAACTCAATGGTATTCAGGCAGAAAGGAACAAGATCAGATTTTGAGAAACTTCCTCAGACTGATTAATACCTAATACCTTGAAAAAACTCAAAAACTCCTGTGAATTGCAGGGGAAAGATGAGAGCAAAGTAACTCAGTGTAGCACAAGCAATAATCAACTTCTGACACTGAGCTTGAATGATAATGAGTGTTTTACACTTCCATTCTACTCTTAATCCTCTAAGTAATTCACAAGTTCTGTTGAAAACCTCCCATGTTCCATTAAAAGAGATGACCTCACAGACATTAATTAACTTAATCTCACAAAACTCATTTAACGTACGGAAGAGCTGTTGTCCTCATTTTTAAATAAGGAATGAAACACAAGGATAGTAATGACTTCATGCAAAACCTACCAAAATCAGCAGAAATATTTAAATCACAGCCTTGCACAGTGTTACCTTCACTCATTATTATTTTAAGTTTTAAGGCTGCTGGGTAAAGAAGAAAAAAAAAATGTAAAAACCTTGAAATACCCTTAGGGCACAAAAAAGAACAGTACAAGGAAAAACCAGAAAAATTACTTCAGTTTTAAATAACTAGAAATCTCATTTTTCAGGGCTGTCATGACATTTTGGCATCTGCAGTGATTTTTGAAAATTTGTGGCTGATAATCATGGATTAACATGTGCTCAGCTTATCTTTGAAGTTGCTGAGTGTACTTACATGCATAGATTAAGAATGTGCTACTTGTTCTGCAGAACAGGCCATCAAAAAAAAGGACAGGGATGAAGGCTGGGGTTGGACTCTGAATTTGAGGACAATGTAAATCCTTACTTCAGTGGAGAAACAGCCTGGATTTTCTGAGGCATTAAATATTGAGTAGAGAGATTTATTTTTTGTGTCACTCTAACATCTATACCTGGAGTATAAAGATTCTCTCTGGGATAGAGAATTAGGCACTGAAACTAGGAGAACTAACAGCCAACATGGCTATCTAATGCAGAGGAAAGAGGGGTACTGGGAAAAAAAAGGAAAACCAGAAGGGAAAACATTAATTTCAGTGTCCAAGACACATATTTTAGAATTAGGATAAAATCTTGCCAGGATAGAAGGATTCAGAGCCTGAGAATTGAGGCAGATTTGGGCTGAGAGCAGATTCAAGTTGTCAAAAGTATTCATTTGAGAAAAGGCACATTTGGGCCATTCAGATGTGGAGCTCGAAGTTGCATTTCCCCTGTTCAGGAGAAGTGTTCTAACCACTTTAAAAAGTGGGATTATTTCCTGGTGTTCCAGTCAAGACCAAAATTCGAATATATAAAATTTCACAGCTGTGAGTCCAGAGGGTGAGAATAAAAAAGGTATAAAAGAACTTCAGCATCTGGAAGAGAACACATCCTTATTCTGCTTCTTCCTTCTGGAATATTTTGGGTTGGATTAATCTGGCCAAACTTACAGTCTTAGTTTAATTGTCACCTAGAAATGAGTTTTTGCCCTCTATTGATTATACAGGGAGATGAGTATGACAAATGCAGGTGTACAGCATTTTAATGTAGGCTCTCAGGGTTTGATTCAGCTGCCCAAATATGGGTGCTTGATCTCATTCCAGGTGGCAAATGAGGATCCTCCATGCTCTGATGATGCTGAATATATGATATTCTACTTCCACAGAGTTCTGGAGAAGAAATTGTAATTAAGTCCCTCTGAAAAGTAACTGTTCACCTTAAGATTTTTGTTGTCATAGCTGTAATTTTTCCAGTGAGACTTTGTTTGCACAGAATTTTAATTTCATCATTTTGTTTCTTTTCTGGATTCTCTGAATGCTGTTGGGACATAATGCCTGTGCTATAAGAAAGAAGAAGGAAAAAAACCCACATTAAATGGCGACCTTGGACTTATATGCTAATATTTACTACATAAATTCAGCAGCAACTCTTGCAAACAGGTTGATTGATTTCTTTTGGAACTAATTAATTATAAGCAGCCCAGACACAATCCAGATAAACCTACAAGACCCATCCTCTTTGGAGAACACCTGTCACTCATTTAGTAAATAAGAGGATGATAGAATGCAGTTTTGGGATCACAGAATCATGGAACGGTTTGGGTTGGAGGTGACCTTAAAAGACATCCAATTCCAAGTGCCTGCCATGGGCTGGGACACCTTCCACTATCCCAGGTTGCTCCAAGTCCTGTCCAGCCTGGCCTTGGACATTTCCAGGGATTCAGGAGCTGCCACAGCTTCTCTGGCAATCTGGGATGTCACCCTCCAACCTCCCAAGGAACAGTTCATGGCAATGACAATCTCAAGGTTGGAAACCTGAATGTTCAGCTTTATAAAGTTCTCATTAAGGTACTGCAGCATAGTTCAGGAGGTAGATGGTTGCAATCTGAGATGAACTGTGCTTTATCAGAGTTTAATTTCAGGTAAAAATTCAGACTGAATGTCACCTAGTCATTTAATTGAATCAGAAATTAATTCCCTAGGGTCAGCTGAGATCAAAACATAAACCTGACTATAATCAGCATAACAACGTTAGCTAAAATTATGCCTCTGAATGATAGCACCTAATAGCAGTGTAGGACAAAGTTTCCCTAAAGAGGTATTAGAAAAATGTGCCGCCTTGTCTATAGCCTTTGATATTGGGCCAGCTGTTGTTTGCATATTTCAAAGTGAACTCTAAGACCATCTGATTTTCATACAAGTACCTGTCTATAACCTTCAGATTTCATTATCCTTCTGGAGCAAACAAAAAAAAAAAAAATTGACAAAAAAAGAGATTTTAAAAATATAAATGGATGAGGCTTTGAGGAACCTGCTCTGGTGGAAGGTGTTCCTGCTCATGTCAGAGAGGTTGGAATCAGATTGTCTTTAAGGTCCTTTCCAGCCCAAACCATATCATTATTCTATGATTCTATAAAGACAGAATCAAGTCTTCACTGTTTTCCCATGTTTTTTGGAAACATATGGCATTAGGTTTGTCTTCAAAAATAGTTTATTAAAAGGCAGCACAGAGAGGTTGTGCTATAACATTTCTATAATCATCATCAGGCTTTTCCACCTTCTCTTGGAACTTCTTCCATGGCCGAATGCAGAGCCCATGCCAGCAGACTGCTGGTCTCTAAAAGCTGACTCTGAACTGGTCAAACAAAGCAATTTTTAATGGATAATTATTTAATCAATGCGAAAAAAATTGTTTTTTTCTTTCACCTTAAAAAAAAAAAAAAAAACAAAACCTAAAATTTGCCTCAAGAAAGATTTATGATATCTACATGCAAAAACATGTACTTAGCATCTGTATATGTTATGTTTGGGCATGAACTCATTTTTTTTAGCAACATATCTTTTTCCATCTGTTTTCTGAAGAAAACAGAGACCATATGCAAAGCACAAATTTCTGTTGGTGAAAATACAGCTACAGCCTTATTTGCACGTTTCTCAGTTAAATATTTCTTTAGTGCGTATCTGTTGAAAGATCCATTTCCAAAAGGCACAGGGATGTTCCATGCAGAGAGAGCTGTGTTCTTCAAAGGAACACCTGAGTCTGGCTCAAAACTGGTATTACAGAGTCCTTCTTCCTTTGAGATACGAGGCTGTCAGGAGCCTCAGCTGTGACCTTTCTTCACCAGACATTTCCAATTCTGATGGCATTTTAGATATTGCACTTGAGATAAACCCTCCTCTGTTATCTTTTCCTATTGGCAACAGAGATGGCCACGGTGATTTGGGGCTCTGAGCAACCTGTTCTAGTGGAAGGTGCTCCTGCCTATGGCAGCAGGATTGGAACACAATGAGATTCAAGGTCCTTTCCCACCCAAACCATTCCTTGACTCTGTGAATAATCTGACTTTTGAAAAATGATTGTCTACTTAGAAACCAGGAATGCTGTAAACTGAGAAATGAACTTGAAGTAGGGAAGAGAATAGATGCAAATAAATACTATGGATAAAACCATGCAAATCAAAACAAAAGTACTTCCATTACTGCAGAAAAATTACTGTTAGCTATCACAGAATTTGGGGGAGAAAGTGTATAATTTTGAGGAATCTTAACACTAGAGAGGGGCAAAATATATTTAGATCAGTTTCATAAATAATGGTTGCTTTGCAATTGTGTGTAAACCTTTATGTTACAATTCACTGGTGCACATTCTGTTATAAAAATAGAAATACTAATGAGAGTGTTTGCTTCTGACTAACTGCAATTTTCTTTCAGCTGTTGAATTTCTGTGAAATTATCCATTGCTTTATCCTCTAGCCCAAAGTATTTATCAAAATTCTTTTCAGAACCACTGCCAAGTTTATCAGTGCTCCTGTTTCAAAGCAGTAGGTTAACAATAAATCACTCCCCTTTTCCATCCATCAAGCCTGCTTGTTTTGAAGTCAGGGTGGGAAAGTTGGCTGAATTAAATGAGCAATATGTTAAATGTAGCTTTCCTCTCTACAAGCTGACTCTCAGAAACACGTCTTAACTGTTGCTTTCTTTTATCTTTTACTTAAAGATTCAAACAAGACAGGACTTCAGACACAGGTAACTACAGATGTCCTTCCCTTCCCTTCCCTTCCCTTCCCTTCCCTTCCCTTCCCTTCCCTTCCCTTCCCTTCCCTTCCCTTCCCTTCCCTTCCCTTCCCTTCCCTTCCCTTCCCTTCCCTTCCCTTCCCTTCCCTTCCCTTCCCTTCCCTTCCCTTCCCTTCCCTTCCCTTCCCTTCCCTTCCCTTCCCTTCCCTTCCCTTCCCTTCCCTTCCCTTCCCTTCCCTTCCCTTCCCTTCCCTTCCCTCAAATTGATAACTGTCTTGATGGAGAGTTTCTAAAATAAACAGGGAGGAAAGAGTAATTAAGGGAGAGACAAAAGGTTCTCATCTAATGTAAATTTGCCTAATTCCCCTTATGTTACCAGAAATCATTTATTTTCCTCTTCGTGTAGTTTAATTTAAATCTGGAGCTAATGCAAAATAAAAGTGTATTTAAGATGCTTGAGAGCTCAGGTACTTCAGAGTTCAGGGACAGAATAGTTATGAGGAATGAAATGAGCAATTTATAATGAAAAATGACATTTGTATTTTCATCTAAGGTAAGAGCCAAATATAGAGTTAGCTTTGAGAAAAGGTTTCTCTCCCCACAAAATTACCTGGCTGGTGTATTCTGACTTATTTTCACATAAACGCTTCTGAGACACTCAGATGAGACAAGGTACAACTCAAAATCCAATTATACAGTGTACTTGAGTTCCCATTGGACTTCTTGGCTCAAATGCTCTCGTTGAGATGGTCAAACAGTAACGTGCAGTCTTTGACCTGCGTGACCAATGAGAATGCAAATGAGACTAAGTTGGCTGTCTTTAGTAACTCAAGGCTGGTTAGACATAGACACAACATGTTCAAACAAGGATTGTATTCTGACTGGGACAGGAGGGATCACCATGTAACTTATGTCGAGCCTGAAAGCATTTTATGCTGCATTAAAAATAGAAGTGCAGGAAATCCCAAATCTCTGTTTCACCCCCTTAAATCCAGTACTTCATAGGAGTTCAGAAATAGAAGGAAGTATCAGGTCCTGCAGATCCATGTCATGTCCCTTTTCCGTGAACCCATTGAAAAGTCCCATTGTAGAAACAGAGATTTTTTTGCTCATTCTTTTCCTCACAGAGGTTCCACACAGGGTTACCTGGGATATATTGGGAAGAAATCCCAGACTCTCAGGGTGGTGGAGGATGGCACAGGTTGCTCAGAGCATCTGTGATTGCCCCATGCCCCAGGTGTAGTGTAGGTTGTAAGGGGCCTTCAAAATCATCTCTCTTTCTAACTCCCTGCCATGGGCAGGGACACCTTCCACTATCCCAGGTTGCTCCAAGCCTCATCCAACCTGGCCTTGAACACTTGCATCCCTTTGTTTCTCTCCTGGTTGTAAAGGTAGAGCTCTCAGACAGGCTCTTTCCATATCCACAGGTAGCCATTCTTTCATCTTTGAATATACAAGAGAAGGAGTTAGCTCTTGACAAAAAAAAAAAAAAAAAAAAAAAAAAAAAAAAAAAAAAAGTGAATTTTACAAAGCTGAAACAGAGTTGAGTGCTCTGAATGCCTACACACAACCTGTCCTGCTGCCTCTGAAACACCACAGACTATTTCAGGCATGTGTTTCTTTGTTCTGAAAGAACTTGATAATCTTTAAGGACATTTTCAAGAAGGAAATGACCTTCATTACAAGTTAAAATGCTAGTAGGCAGGAGATGTGTTTTCTGGAGGAGGTAACTGGCACCTTTTTTATATTTTCTGACAATTTGACCTTAAATTGAAAAGGACTTGAAATCATATTTAGGAAAAGCTATTCTAAGAAAAGAAAAGTCAGACTTTCATCATGTTCAGAATAATAACAGCATCTAGTTCCTATGGAATATTCCTTGGCATTTCATCTGGAATGCTTTTATTGAAATAGCAAGTGCCTTCCCTCCACTTTACAGAAGTATAACTTACTAGAACACCAGAAAAGAGGAGATTAAAAAGGACAAGATTCAGAAGAATATTTAATAAATAAGTAGCACATCCATAATGTGATATGTTGACCTTGGATGGCTCCTGAGTAGCCTGGTGTAGTGGAGGGTGTCCCTGCCCATGGCAGGGGGTCGGGATGAGATGAGCTTTAAAGTCCTTTCCAGCCCAAACCAATTTGGATTCTATGATTCCATTCACAGGACAGAGGGGGAAAATATGATAGAAGAGCTGGTGGGTCAAGATGAAAGCAGGAAGAACTCTCACCAAACACCTACACAGATGGGATGGGCTCAAGTTGAGAAAGATTAATTTAATTTACTGCCAATGGATTACACAGTAGAACCAAAAAAACCTGAAAATGCCTTCCTTCCTACTCCTTCCTTATACCCAGACTTAACTTCATGACATCCTATGTAGACCCTGGAAAGATAAATCAGAAGAATCAGAAAATGGCAGATTGTTTTGGGTTGGAAAAGGCCTTAGAGATCATTTAGTTTCACCCTTGCCTTAGGCAGGGACACCTTCCACTATCCCAGGTTGCTCCAAGCCCCATCCAACCTGACCTTGGACACTTCCAGGGACCCAGGGGCAGCCACAGCTTCTCTGGGCAACCTGTGCCAGAGCCTCACCACCCTCACAGGGAAGAATTTCTCCCTAACATGTAATTTAAATCTCATGGTTTGAAATGGTCACTCCTAGTTATATCACTCTCTGCCGGTGAGAAAAGTCACTCTGCCTCACTTTCATAAACCCCCCATCCTCACTGGAAGGCCAAAATGAGGCGTCCCCAAAACTTCCTCTTTTCCAGGATGAACAGTACCAGTCTGGGTCCTTGTCACAACCACGCAACTTGTTCAGTGGCAAGATTTCCATCTGGCTTCTGTTCCACAATGGCACTTTCTCATCTCTCTCCCCAGCCTGCATCTAACTCACAAAATGACCTGTTCCAGTTCAAACTCATTAAATTCAACCCAGAGTAAAATCATTCAAGTTGCTAATTCACCTCTGAACTTTTCAGAACTGGACGTTAAAGCCCAGTAGCTGCCTATCACACACCACTCTTACAGATTTCCCTCAGTGCAATCAATTTCCACCTCTGCTGTGCTGGTTGTTGCTGCAATAGTCACTTTTTGTCATTTTCTATAAAGTGTAAATGCTACAGGCCCTTCAGACACTGTCTGCTCTACACACACGGTAAACCCACCTTTAAAAATGCTTCTCATAAATCTTTTCTGTCACCTCTGCTTTGCTAACACTGAATTGAAAAGAGGTGGAAGGGGAAGGAAAAGAACCTGTAGAATAGTATTCTGGGTTTTGCTTTATAACAATTTTTTTTAATTATTATTTTCCTTTATTTTATTTTTAACCATAAGCTCTTTTTTACATTGAAAAGCCAAGTTATTATTTCCTGGAGGTTAACACTCAAAACCTCAGATTGTCAGTTCATTTAATGTCACTTTATTTCATGCTTGATGCCAGTTTTAAGGCTCAGCAAGAACTGACAATGCAATCCTTTCACAGCACCAGCTGTGTTTTCTTTGACAGCAAGATTTCAAATGAAGGATTTAATAAACTAGTAGCTCTTCCAGTTAGCAGTGAAATGTTCTTTCAATTCCACTACTGAAAGAACCTCAAACAGACCTCAGCTATACAGCAGAGATTACAGCTAAACCAGAAATGCAGCTGATTTATATTCACAGGATCACCAGGGTTTGACTGTTAGGGAAAGAAAAGATGAAGAGACACAATTTTACTTAAAGTCAATGTGCATGTGAGTGTGTAGATGTCTGTAAGCAGACTACACATACAGAGGCACAGAAAAAAAAGCACAAGAGACTGGAGATGATGCGTTCAGTGGTCAGTTACTCATTTGTGAGCATGTTCAGTAGGTGAAAGGTGACCCCGAGGAGCTCACACGCTGAGTGAGCTGGGAAAAGGTGTTACTCTCTCTCAGACTGGTGGCATCTACTCTGGACTCTTCCCTACTGAGGTTAGCCCTGAATTCCACCGAGTTGCAACTCCTTACACCACTTTCCGTTCACTGACTGACCTGACTCCTGTCCCAGCTTCCCACATCACACTTCTGAGTCAGGCTCAGTGTTCACACCCCCAGAGGGGAGGAAATGTAAAAATCCTCTACCTGTGAAGCCTGAAAGGACCTTTAAGTACTCAATGAAAACCATCTTGTGCATGTGCCCTTCTCTCCCTGCAGGGATGGGTGGCTGCAACTCCACTGAGAAAGGTGATGAGGAAGGAGGGCAAGTCATGCAGAATAGCAGCAAATTTTCTTGCTAATCCACAGCCGCACTGTTGAGTTTCAGGTGTAAAGACACTGTTAAGGTAACAGCCAAAGGACACTGTCCTCCACCTGGGACAGTTGGATTGAGCTGCTGTTAAAGATTATTCCATTAAACAGCAATACTGGCGTGGGTCTAAGGAAGACCAAAGAAACTGTGGCTGCCACATCCCTGGAAATGTTCAAGGCCAGGTTGGATGGGGCTCTGAGAAACCTGGTCTGGTGGAAGGTGTCCCTGCCCATGGCACAGGGTTGGAACGAAGCCATCCTGAAGATCCCTTCCCACCCAAACCATTCCATGAGTCCCAGAAACAGGGTGATTATAGGCCATGTTTATTTGTACACTCGTTTAGGGAACTCTGCTGTAGTCAGGGGTGGTTTTAAATTCTTGACATGACTTCACAGATTAAATGCGTTGTCACTAAAGTTCCTGGAGAGCAGAGTATTTCTGAGGTCTGTTTCAGCTCTTTATACCCTGAGCTCTTATTATTTCTTACAGAACTGGTAATGATGACTCTTGAACTGAATCAGCTTTTTCATCTTTCTGCTCCCAGCCAGCAAGTTCAAACCAGGCAGAACAAAGTGTGGACTTCTCCCTGGGAGAAATTTCTACTCCTCCACCATTTCCTCTCCATTTCTGCTCCATCTTACAACTTATCCAAGCTGTGGTCACCCACCTTTGCTCAGGAGGAATATGTTTCTTGAAAGCAAACCTTCATTGGTGTTACTTAACTGAACCTACAGGCCTATCCACATAACAATGCTCACCAAAATTAATCTGAATTAGCTTTTTTAAGTGGATTAATTAAACTACTTTAAACTCAAATGTGGACACCCTTGTTAGAAATTAAAGGGACTTAATTCAATTTAACTGAATTAACTTTCAAAGTAAATTAAGCCAAATTGAATTATAGCCATTCCAGTCCACACAGGGATTTAGATTCATATGTTGAGGGCTCCCATCACATCAGTTGAGCAAACAGCTGTAAAGAATTGCTGACATCTCCCAGGTTTTTATTGCCACCTCGTTACCAGAAGTTACTAATCCTATTAGATCTCCTAGACTAAAAAAAGGCAGAACAGAAGTTATGAGTGTAATTATCCACTGAAGTTTGGTCAGATACCTTTGAAACCTTTCTTCATTAGCAGCTAATTCACCTGACTGCAAACAAGCAGTGGAGACAGCTGGAGACATACTCCACCAGCCCTCTAAAGGGGGTGATTTACAGCTGATGGAGGATCAGGATGGAAAACCAGAGTGGAGATATCTTAGATCAACCCTAAATTTCCCAACACTAATTCCTGGGAGCCCCTGAACATCTCAGAATAACTTTTCAGAGAGTTCTCAAGGTGGTTAAGTAATAAAAAGACATTTCAGAAACACTTTCCCATTATTTTTGGAAGTTTGCTTCTTTTTAGGCATTCTAGAGAATCAATGTCTTTATGGCTATAATCAAATCAATGTTGATTAAAACTAGGGAAAATCTAAACAAAGAAAACTGATTAATTAACCAATTTTTCTTACATAGTCTATAATAAAAATTCTATATTTTTAACTTAACTATTAAGGTATACAGTTATTTTGGTTGTTCCCTGTCTTCAGAGAATTCTGTCTTGCTTTGCCTGGGTAACTTTTATCTCTGCACATCCATTTCAGAGAAGTCATTTACAAATTCCAGGTCATTCCTGTCCAGCTTTCCTGCTATAAGAGAGAAGGAATGTGTCCAGCCAGCGTCATACCCAGCCAGAAAGATGCACTGGATTGGAATGTACAGGTCTTGTACCATTTTAGTGTATTTTGTAGATAATTTTTATTTAATAAATAGTCAGCCTTTCTGGTTTTATTTTCCTGGTTCAGATTTTGCCTATAACAGACCAGGTTGTTCAGTTACATGAAGTTTTGAATAAGCCCTTTACTAGAAACCTGGTTTTGATAGATTGGAGGTTTATTTCATAGAATCGTAGGGGTTACTCAAAGCCTCCTCCGACCTGACTTTGAACACTTCCAGTGGTGGGACATCCAACCTTTTTCTGGGCAACCTGTGTCAGGGCTCAGGCACCCTCACAATAACAATTGGTTCCTGATGTTCAGAGAAACCTCCTGTGTTTCCTTGTGTGCTGTGGGCCTTCGGTCCTGCCACTGGGGCCTGGCACAGAGCCTGTCTCAGTCCCCTTTGCACCTGCCCTTAAGGTATAAAAATGATTGTTGTAATAAGAGAGATTACAAAAGTTCATTTGCAGGGTGGAACTAATTTATTTTTAATCTTTGTTGTTAAAAAGCCATGCTTAGACCAGTGAATTCAGACCAGCACCTCCATAAAGCTCTTTAGTTTATCTTAGGACTGTCCATGAGAGCCAGATGACACCTACCTCTTTCTGCTGACTTCCAAAGCACATCTAAACTATTAGCTTAGGTTGGACTCTTAACTTCTCCCTGGTTAAAACTATATAAGATCCTATCAGTTCCAGTGCCCAACCACTTGCTGGGGGAAGAACCTTTTCCTAATATCTATCCCAAACCTACCCTGGCACATCTTTCTATATGCCCTTCCAGCATTTGGCTGGCATCCATATCAGAAACTGAAAGTACACAAGCATTTGTGTAATTCAAATGCTCTGTGATTGCACCTCACTGCAGATTGTGCAGTGGTGCTGCTACTTCCTGGCTGAATATTTGATGTATGTAACCAATAGCTCCAAAAGGGCAGATATTGCATGAGAGATCATTTCAACATTCACCAGCCCTCAATTTTAGACCACTGTAGCTTTAAATTCATTTTTGACCCAATATATGCTCAAGGATTCAGGTTCCTCGAGGATTCAGTTTCCTGTGAGAAAAGAGAAGGTGATTTCTATTAGGTTATTCATTAATTATTATTTTTTATTCAAATGGATATTCTGAAGGGAAAGGGGAGAGGTGTGTTTCTTTCTAAACACTGATCACAAACACACAGGAATTAAAGGCAAAAACCAAACTCCATTTAGGCAGAAGTGTAATTCTGTTAACAGTCAAGTCCTTAACAAGTTTCTCTTTCCTTCAATAAGTGAAACATTGCACAATAGGTGGCTCTGAGACAAGAAATTAACAGTTATTTTCTCCTCTGCAGTAAATTGGAATTATTTTCTCCCAGCCCGTTTGAAGTCAGTTTCATTGCACCACAAGTTGACTTAGGGAGTGAACCAAAACCCATTTGTGTCATCAGGGCTAAGATTTGCATCTCTTCACTTTAGACAGGGAGAAGTCAGACACCTCATCTGAGCTCCTTACCCCAGGCTCCTGTCAGAGTCAATGGAGGGAAGCCTTCTGAGACAGATTCATTCTATTTATCTCACGATACATGAATCACCTTAAGAGGAACTTGTTGCTCTTCTCTGACTATAAACTGAGCCGTAGGGTGGCAGATTCAGGTTTAAGCAACTTGCTTGCAGTTATTTAACTTAGGGCACATGAATTTCACCCTGGGAAGCTTATATTTTATTTCTCTAAGCTGCAGACCTGATTTTATGTACCTCCAGTAGCTCCAAATATCCTTCTCAAGCCACTTCAGATGTGGAAACGCAGTCCTTGTCTTTATACTGAAATATAAAGAATATATTACACACTTTTGCTATAAAAATGACAACTGTTTACAAGTAAAATATCTTCTAGATCCAAGAATTAAACTTGAGCTCTGTCTTTGCCTACTTTCACTTTGTTTTTTCCCATTTGCTCACCCTTCTCTATGTGATCTTGTACTTTCTCCTGCTTCTGTGTGTTCGGGCAAGCTGTTGCATGTGCTGATGGGCCAGCAGGCTGCTTTATCCTTGGAATAAGCGTAGAAGGGATTTAAACTCTCTTTCCCATGGTAAGGACATTGTTGGTTATCCTTCCTTTCCCCAGCTGCCAGCTTCCACAAAACTTGTCAGGACATCGTATCTCTGAGACATCTATTCCTCTCAGACAAATGTGCTTAAAATCAACCCACATGTTGGAAGATGAGTTGGGGGAGGAAGAAGAGGATCTGAACATACTGCTGGGCAGGACATTTTCCCTTAAAATTAGACTAATCCTTTGTTTCCTCTCCACTGTGAAATCTGGTAAAATTTCTACAATAGGTGTACTTACAAAGGCAAGTCATACCTTATTTTTGGTACAGTTCCTCTCTTTTTGGTGCAATTCCTCCCTTTGAGGAATATAGAAGCTACGCCAACATATATAAGCTAAACCAACAAAAACACAATTATTTTTTCTTGGCGTGCTGGCTAAACAACTCTCTCAGATGTTCCAGTTTCTCTTCAGCTCGATTTTGCAGGACAGATATCTTCACATATTTACTTTTTACCCAGTGGGCTTTTTTTTTTTTTTTTTTTTTTTTTTTTTTTTTTTTTTTTTTTTTTTTTTTTTTTTTTTCCCGCCCTGGGAATGCCTCAGTTTGTTATGCCCTGAAACACAAAGCATTAACAGCCTTTTAGAGAGTGCCAACACATGGTGGAGGTAGCTACCTGCTCTGTTTTCCATAAAATGGGTGTTAATAGGCTCTAGAGGGGTCCCTCAGTAAAGACACGGAGGAGTTCAAGCATTTATTGACTGGTTTGTATCTCGTAGAAATATTCGAAGTGGAACGCAAGAGATGTGGAGAAAAGCCACACAAATGAGAAGCTACTAATGAAGTGTTTTTACAGTTGGGGTTCAATGTGTGAGCTTGTAAAAGCTGATTAACTACTATTGTGTTTTCATCTAACTGGTTTGATAATTTGTTGGTTAAATGGTTCAGCTGAGAAACCAGTGAGTGTCCTTGGAAACATGCTGGTGCAAGAGTTAAAGACTTGAATCCACACGGAGGGGGCAGGTTTATGTTGTGGATCCACAATCTACTTTTCTTTTAATAGGTGAATGAGAGAAGTGTCTGAAAAGACTTATTTTGTTCTTACAGTTTTGCCTTTGAGCCTACTCCAATCATTAAAATTGAAATTCTCTTTAATTTCTCTTTTTCATAATAAAGGCAATTAAGTTGCCTTTATGTTTATTCTCTTCTTGTTCTTCTTTCATTCTTCAATACTTATTTTTCTCATTCACTTTCTCTCTCTCTCTTTTTTTCTTCCACCTCCATTTAATGACTCTGTTTAGAAGAGACTGTTCTGGGCTGGATTAACAATTAACTCAAAACAGTTAACTATCACATTAGTGCAACAACAATACAATACAAGAGGCTTGATAAAAGCGGTCTGGAAAAACTGCAAACATCACTTTTCAAAAGAGTTACTGGAAATCTGAGGTAGGGGGTGACTTGAAGATGTGAAAGTTTATTTTTCTTTTATGCTCTGTTTTTCTAAAATTCTCCCGCATTCTGAATTCAAATCTTGTCACTTTAAGATTGTAAAACCTATTATCTAACCTAAGAACTGGGAATTTTATGGCTTTACTGCACGTGTATCTCCCTGAGCCAATAGATCCCTGCAAATCCTACTGATTTCAGTCTGGTAATGGACTTGACTGTCAGTAAAGCTGAGTTAGATCTTGGTGGTAAACAGATCCTGAGTTAAAATAGTCACCATGAACAACAATTCTGTTTCTCAGACATCCCAGAAAGAATTCTGCAAATGGTTTGGGTGTATTAAACTCATCTCTAATGAACTGAACAGACCAGGCTCTTTAAAGATGGGCTGACTGAAAGTTCTGAATCAAGAAAACAGTGAGAGAAGTTGGGGGGGGGAGGGGGAGGTCTTTGCAGAAAAAAAAACAAGCAGCAAAACCAACCCTCCCATAATAATTTGACTCTGAAAATGCCTGTGGGGTTTGCAGCTTCTGGTTTTTATGCCTTCCTCCAGCAAGATTTGGATTTCCCAGTCACATTGAATCTCTCTTGGCAGTCTAAGATGTAGGACCCCAGGACATGCCCACTGCCCCTTACTTTGAGAGAAAAGCCTCTCTTCCACAGGTCACACAGAGAACTACTACAGTGTTTCTCAGTTGAAATAAACTGATTTTCAATCAGGTTTTGACTAATAGTCTAAATAATTTATTCTTTTTCCATTTTCCAGTCAATTCTACTAAGAAAAGAAAAACCCCTGAAAAAGTCACACAGCCATAGAAAACACTAAACATGTCAATTCACTTTTTCAGGTGTAGTCCATAAAAATGGGGAGCAGATTCACAGTCACTACTTAAGTTTTATTTTTCCCTTTTATTTCACCAAAGGAAAAGGGTGAAAAGTTAAAACAACAAAATAATTGAACTATTTTGTTTGTAGTGGATATCTGGAGGGCTATCGTGCAATATCAACTCAAATGAGGATGAACTTCAACACTTCATGAAGATGACCAAGGCCTTGTCCAGTTTGATTTTCGTATCTCTAAAGGTGAAGTTCTACTGTCTGATAATTCTCTCTTTAAATTATTATTTTTCAAATATCTAATTATAATTGCATTTATTATAATGTTAGCCTTCTGTCTTCTCTTTGTGCATCTCAGATGGCAGTCTGCTGCCACCACCTCTGCAAACTCCCCTGAGGAGCCTGAAGACAGCAATTATATTTCCCATTGTTCTTCCTTTCTCAAGGTGGAACAGAGCTAAGCCCTTCAGCCTTCCACAAAATGTGCTTTACTCTCCAGCTCCCTTAAAAGCCTCCACTGGACACACTCCAGTCTCACAATATAGGGCTTCCTGTAAGCAAACACTGCGGAATAATCACTTCATCCAATCTACTGTTACATTTTCCTTAATGTACCCAATACAAAGTCAGCCTCTATCACTGTAAGGGCGCACTGCTCACTCATCTTTGGCTTGCTGCTCTTCAAGCATCCCTTGCCACAGAACTGCCATGGAGTCCTTAAGTCCCCAGCCTGTAAAATTTCATGGAATCTCTCTGTCCTGAGTGCAGACTTCTGAGTGTGTGTTTGTTTAATTCCTGGAAGTCCTTGCCAGCTCATCCCTCCAGCTAAATTACTCCTCAGCGTCAGTTGTGTTCTCCAGGAGAGAGAGGAGCTGGGCCTGTTCAGCCTAGAGAAGGGAAGGCTGAGAGGGGATCTCATTAATGCTTATAAATGTTTCCAAGGTGGGTGTTGAGTGCATGGTGCCAGACTCTGAACAGAGGTGCCAGCGAAGGAAAAGGAGAAATGGGCATAAACTAAAACGCATTAAGTTCCACCTCAATGTGAAGAAGAAATTCTTTATTTTGAGGGTGGCAGAGCGCTGGAACAGCTGCCCAGAGAAGTTGTGGAGTTCCCTCTCTGGAGACATTCCAAACACACCTGGATGCATTCCTGTGTCACCTGCTCCAGGTGACCCTGCCTTTGGCAAGGGGTTTGAACTGGATATTCTCCAGAGTTCTTTTCCAGCCCTAAAAATTATGTGATACTGTGATTCAAGCATGGATTCTCCATACTGAATTATCACATCATTTTCTGCTGTACAATAATGGAAAAGAAATATCAAGAATGAAAAGGACCCCAGAGAAAAAAAGAAAAACACAAACACACTTTTATGTATTTTGAAGCACAGATAAGATGAATCAAACTGAGCCCAGAGAAAGACATAACAAGACTGACTGTAAGTTAAAGATGGACAAATGGAAATCAAAAAGCAGTCAAGACTTTTGAGTTCCAAAATAAACAACCAGAACAATTCATGGAGCCTCCAGTTCTTGATGGCCTCAGATTAGGTCCAATTGTCTCTCAATGTGAACTAATTCAGCCAAATAAAAATTACTGGTATTGACACAGGGAAATGTAGACAAAATGCAATGGCCGGTAGAATGCAGGTGGAGAAACTGAATTATCTAATGGACTCTTCCAGGTTAAAGCTTTTGAATTTATGAATAATGTCTGGGACAAATCTGTTGCTGAAATAATACAGATGTCTGTAATGATCCCTGCTCATTCTATTGTGTAGCTGTTTTTCTTGCCAAATGTAACCACTTAATGTTTCCAGAAAAATGGGCACCGAGGTACACATCATTCCAGGAATTTTTTGTTCCAACAAGACTGATAATATAAAGATTGCATTAAATTCTATAAGACAGATGTGGACACATGCAGGCAGGATTGGCATAATTCTTACACTTTATGTCAACTTTTGTTTCTTATACAAACATATAAATTGCTCTGTGGGCTCCACTCCTCCAGCCCTCCACTCTGGAGCCAGGCTGGGAGAGCTGAGGGTGCTCACTTGGAAAAGAGAAGGCTCCAGGGAGACCTCAGAGCCCCTTCCAGAGCCTAAAGGGGCTCCAGGAGAGCTGGAGAGTGACTTGGGACAAAACCCTGAAGTAACAGGACAAGGGGAAATGGTTTTAAATCAAAAGAGGGCAGTTTTATATTAGATATCAGGAGGAAAGTGTTCCCTGTGAGGGTGGGGAGGGCCTGGCACAGGGTGCCCAGAGGAGCTGTGGCTCCCCCTGGATCTCTGGAAGTGTCCAAGACCAGGTTGGATGGGGCTTGGAGCACCCTGGGATAGTGGAAGGTGTCCCTACCCATGGCAGGGGATTGGAATGAGATGATCTTTAAGGTCCCTTCCAACACAAACCATTCTGTGACTCTGTTATTAACCAGACAGCAACCTATAGTGAATTTTCACATCCAGCCCAGTATTTAGTGTTTTACCTGAAGAGTAGTTGTACAGGAATGGAAATAATCTATTTTTAGAGTTCCTGGAATAATTCCACCTTGCCCCTTTGCGGTGCAGAAGACTTTTTAAAACCTTATCTATATGAAATTTTGTTTCAATTGAAAAAGAAAAAAAGATCAATTTTTACAGTTCAAATGCATTGTTCTATTTTTTGCCTGAAATCCTGCCTGGCAGAAGGATTTCTCCCAAGGCTTTCACCCAATATTGCCACAGAACCTTCAAATTTTTCAGGATGACATTAGGAAATTATTGCCCCAGTATTGTGTTCTAGAGGAGAAACTCAGTGCGACTCCACACCCCCCCCCCCCCAAAAGGACCCAGCCTCTTGTGTCTTGTGTTTGTGTGATGGTTACTGTAAATATAATGAAATGGAAGTGTTAATTTCTGCTTTCATAGGAATTAATTAAAAAAAAGTTCCTGAAACATGCACTGCCACCAGATAATCAAGAGTGAGAAAGAGAGAGAGAGACAGGAAGAGAGAAAAAGCTGGCTCCATGCAGGGCCTTTTTGCTTACAGCTATGAGACAGTGCTGCACTTTCTCCTAATAACCTTGACCTGCTTTTCCTGGCTCAGCAGTAGCATCTGTGTCACATCGGCTTAGCATCTGTTTATCAATCCAACAGCACAAACCTGATTCCTGCTCCTATTCTCTCTACTGCTCACCATATAAAAATGACTGAATTAAACCAGCAGAATTCAAGAAAAAGGAGGCTCAGAGATGAGAACAGCTCTGTAAAAAGAAAATAAAAGGTGAAAAAAAAATCCTAGAGAGGAAGAGGAAAGACATGTGTAAGAGGTCCATTATTTTATTTTAATTATTTAATCTCCATGCATTTAAAGGAGAAACGTGGAATGAATAATCACTGCTAAAATCTCTTATGAAGAATTCAGGGTCACAGGCTCTCAAAACAGGGAAGGCAGAAGTCATCTTAGACTTTCTCAAGAAAAGACATGGCAAGTACAATGACGTAATAAATTACAATCTGCCTGCAGTCTCTGCCTCCAGGTGAAAGAACAAAATACCAGTCAATAGGATTTAATGCAGATCTTTAATAAACAGGGTGAAAGCTATTGGAACTCCCCAGTCTTGCCCCTGAGATTTACTTTCCCCCCTTTGGTACCACTGCTGTGCTCTCTCCAGTTCTGAGATAGAACCACAGAATCACAGAATATCCTGAATTGGAAGGGACTGAGAAGGATCATCTGCCCCACTCCTGAATCCCAAAAATCACATCACATGTGCCTGAGAGTCTTGTCCAAACACCTCTTGAGCTCTGTCAAGCTTGGGGCTGTGACCATTCCCTGGGGAGCCTGTTCAGTGCCCAACCACCCTCTGGGGGAAGAACCTGTACCTGATATCCAACATAAACCTCTCCTGACACAGCTCCAGCCCTTCCCTTGGGCCCTATTTTTGGCCACCAAAAAGAGGAGAGAAGGCACAGAAAGCCTCAGTTAAAACTTAGGTATCAAACAGTGCAATATTATTATTTATTGTTTATCACTGTCATGCTTGGATCTGAATGGAATCAGAGCCCCGATCTTCTGTGCATGCACAATGCAGTGTTTATCTTCCAATCCCCCACCTGCACAGAAACTAAGGCAACAGGAAAAGGAAGGGAAAAAGAGAACTGGAGAAATTCTCTGATCTGCTGGAAACAGCTTCATAAGTCTAGGGTATTGCAGACTTGAGTAAAGGTCTCATGAGTACCCAGTGTTTAAAGCATAAAACAGAATAGTAAAACAGACATATACCAAATTAATAAAAACACACACATTTTGGCATATCAGCACAAATAGCTGCAGTTTTGGGGTTATGTCTCCTACATAAAACCACATTTTTTCCAGTAGCAGAGAGATCACTGACTTCATTAATGTTGCACTGGGAAGCATTTTGGGTACTGATTTGGACAGCAAATACACCCAGAGACACACTGTACCATCCTAAATTATTCTCTGGAGATCTCCCATAATTTACTTCTCTGAGAACTCTAAGATCAAAACCTGACAGTGGTGTGATTGGACACCAAGGGTGTGCAGGAGGTCCTATTACAATCACATTTATACACATCACTATTTATCCTCCTTTCAAATGCATTAATGGAAACTTTGGGATACATCCACAGCAGTGCAAACTGAGCTGCTCCACTAGATTTTGTCCCTACATCCATGATTTTCTGATAGTAAATCAAAATATAAAATAGATGGGAAGAAAGGATTCACTGCAGTTATACAAATTCCAAGCTATCAAAACCATATGAGTGGATCTCAGTGTGAGGTAAATACATGATTTACAGGCTAATTCACTGCTCAGGCCACCTCCAGTGAATTTAGATTAGTCAAGAGATGAGTCTTAAAGGGAAAACATATGTAAACAATTGCTGAACCTCCAAAGGTTTCCAAATCAGTCCAAAAGGATTCTTCCACAGGGAACCAATAGATAAAATTATTTGGGCTATAGGTCTGTGAAGGAGCAGACAGCCAATGCTGACTTTGGTCCAAATTGCAGTTATTCCAGAGTTCTTCCTAGCGTAGCAGTGCACATGGATATGCTACAAACTTGAAAGAGGAGCCCTTTCTCCTTTTTGTTTTCAACAGCTTTTCAATCTCTCTTCATTTTTGTCTGAGACCCATGCCAGAAACTCCTAGGAAAGCACACCCAATGTCATCGAGGTTGTAGGATTTCACCTATATTTCACACAGGAAAGCTTCATTGCCCCAGGGTTACTCAGAATCTTTCTTTAGCTCATTTTTGCAAAGGCTGGGCTTGATTCGCATCAGTAGCTGTCCAGACTTCACTTCAGGATTCCTCATGCCTCAGGCTGGAGACAGAAACAGCAGGAGGTGAACAACAGGTTGGGTTTGAGATCTGGCGTTCATGGAAGCCTGAGTTCTATCACAACAGGATTACATTTGTATATAAAATAGGATATAATTTTAGGAATATGATAACAGATGTCAGGAATAAAGCTAACTTATTCAGGAGGTTTTTTTGGAACAGCCAAGAGATAGTTAAAGCAAGAGTAATATTGGCAAGAAGAAGATGTGAGAAAGACTGACTCGAGATATATCAAACTTTATTTTTATTCCCTGATAACGAACTCAAGTGTTTAGGTAAAGTATGTGATAATATAAAGAGCCAGAGTTTTTTGTTTGTTTTTTTTTTATTTTTTAACATAGTATCTGTAGAAGGAATTTAGGTAAGGTGCCAACAGCTCCCACTGATTGCAGCACTGCTCGTGAATTAAAATTGCTCTAAAATCTTGTTGTATCTTTTGTGTATTAAAATTTCTTGTTGTAACCACTTTAGGAAGTGGCAAATAAACAAGGGAAAGTATAATGGGCATGTAACAGTGACTTCCTTATTGAACACATTCCTTCAGGGAAGTACCTGAGGAGATGTGGTTCACACAACAGCCCCGTATGTGTCACTTGTCTATTAGTCCTCACTTCCATCAACAGCTTATGAAATCCTTAATTATTATTATTATTACTAATTAGAATTCTTATATCTGTTTGAATCAAGAGGTAGCAAGAGGAGAAAAATAAGAGAAAGCTCCTTTCCACATGCCAGTCATGTAAAGTATTCCCAAATCAAGGCAAATTCAGCAAATACTGGTTGAGCTGCCAGACAAGCTGAAGAATAACAAGGATCAGGTACTGGGATCAAGCTGGGATTGCCATGTGGGGGGGGACAGTGGCCAGGGAAGGGACGAGACATACTGGGCAGAGGCCACGTGGGAGGTGGGACCATGTTCTTGGAGATATGAGGGGACAGGGTGTGGGCTTCATTGTTTCTGTTCCGTTTGGATGGTTTTTATTTGGTATTTCTGAAAGTTTAGGGATTGGGGATCTCACCTGACTATTGATTATGCAAATGTGTTGTGGCTGTGTCTGTTTATCTGTCGTCTTACAAAGCCTGGCTGAGGTATTTGAGAAAGCAGGAGATGTCACAGATCAGTGACCCAAACAGCCTGAGTTACTTCCTGAGCAACTACCCATAATGAAAAAAAAATAAATAAATAACAGAGGGAAAGATCCTTTTAATGGGAGGCTTCAATTTGGGAGACATATGCAACCAGCAGTAAACTTCTCTTCAAATTTAAGAAAAATATAGAGATGAATTAATTATGGGCTGGCAGTTGGTCGTAGCCTAGGGACCAACTGTTATTATTAGATTGCACTGCATACAGAGAGAGGACAGGACAAACCAGTATTAAATACACTTGACTCTCCAAAGTAATTCATTTCTCAAAACTGGGAAATTACAAAGCGGTTTAAAAGGTAGGAAAAAAAAATCTGAAAAATGAGAATGAGCACTGGGATTTATTTTTTTTTTTAAGGAAAGTTTATGAAGCAGTGAGACCAAGTTGTGTGAAAGTAAAACTTTGTTCAAAGGCAAAAGAAATGCACTAATTAGAAATAAGAATGCAACATGTGACAACTGTAAAGAAAGAGATCCGAACACACACAGCAATATAAATTAAACATTATAAAGTGTAGAAAATTGATAAGGGAAGCTAAAGACATCAAAGAAAATCCCATGGTTAGTAGGATTAATGACAATGAACTTAATTTTTAGGAATAATTAGGAACAAACTAAATCCTACAAATAGCGTAAGACCATTTAGAAATGGAAAAAGCAAAACTGTTTAAACCCTACAGTGAAGGGTCAGGTCTCCATACGTTTCTGTTTATCTAATAAGGCTTGAACAATTTGCATCCTCAAAGAATTTATACACTGAGGAATGCTCTATATCCTGTCATTTTAAAACTCATTATTAAATTAGTCTTGTGGCAACTCTTCTAGTATTTTTTCTAGGGTCAACTTCAAAGTAATCAGTCTATCCTTCTTGTCAGTTCATTTATCTCCTTTTTAAATATATTGATATGACACCGGCATATTTTCCTTTTCTAGAATTTCTTTGTTATGCCAATATTGTTAAAAATTACTATCAGTGATTGACTGTGTGATTCTGTGATGAGATTACAAGATCATTTGATAGACTGTAGGTAACCTAATATTTCAGAAGGCATTTAAATTTCTACCACATATTATAACACACACCAAAAAAAAAATCCCACTAAAAACTTTAAGGAAATTCCATAACAAGAAAAGAAGCATTCGATGGAACAAAAAAAGGACAATAAATATTAAAAAACATAGGTTTCATAGAGGAATAAGAAGTAAATAAAAGCTGTTTCAGATTAATTTGGTTTCTCAACAATTCCATGATTCTGAAAACAAATATAAAATAAATGCCATTAAAATATGTTAAAATTGACATTAAAAACACAGAATGATAGGGCTAAGCAACTGGACAGAGCATCCTAAGTATCTCAATGAACAAGGTTCAAAACCCTGCATATTTTAATATGTTTGCAAGGTTTGTTCATTCCTGTCAGACCTTCTGGGATATTATTGCTGAGCACAGAGAAATATGTAATGTTTTGTAGCCACATGGGTTTTCTGAGCTAGGAGGTGCCATTACAGTCTGACCTCAGGTATAACAGGGCTACTCCAGATATTTTGCAGCCTGTGGCTGTCCTTACTAAGAACAATTTGAACTCACCAGTCCAGAAATCTGAAACTGATCTTTGATTGCTAAATCAACCAATTAATCAGAATCTAAAAATGAAGATTATTAACTCAAAAAAAAAAAAAGCCTCCCTTCCACCTCTGTTTACAAGGACAACTGTCACCTCTCCAACTCCATAGGATGGACTAGCCCTAAGTAATATGAAATACAAAAGAAATCATTCCAGTGTTTCACAACAGCTTTTAATCAAATGGTTCTTGTATCAAATAAAAATCTTTTGCCCAATCAAAGCTCTTTTTTTTTTCTTTTTCTTTTTTTTTTCTTTTTTTTTTTTTTTTTCACTAGTGATGCCTTGAGAAGGCTGACCTGGAACAGAGCCTAGACAGAGCTAAGAGAATAAAGTAGATATTTATTAAAAGGCCTTAAAGGATATACCTTGGGCAGTACAAGAGCCTGGCCAGGGCAACACCCAAGGTGGACCCAAAATGGACACAAAATGGACAATCAGTCATGAGGTCTCACACTTTTATAAGTTTTGGTCCATTTGCATATTTGTGTTAATTGTCCAATTACAGCTTCAAATTATGAAGTCCCATCCTTCTTCTTTTCTCTTTTCAGTCTGCTGTTGTTTGTGCTTTTTTGGGCCTGAAGCTTGTAACAGTTGTCCTTGGTCTCCAGCTGGAAAAGGATTTATCTACCTACCATGTGAAGAAGCTCACTAACACTTAATGTGAGGCTCAGAACTACACATCCAGGCAGCACAGAATCTGAAAAATATGAAAGCTAAAACTTAAGGCATTACTAAGGGTGCTAAAATGGGATCCTACCTCACTAGTTTAGCCCTATTCTTTTAGTTACCCTTTACTTCAATCCAACAAAATTTTAGGTGATTTTTTAACTTTTCCATCAGCAGCCACATTCCCGACAGACTCAACTGAACATTGTCATGAGTTGATTTTCATCTTAGGGACACACAGCCACAAATACACACACAGAGAAAGAGAACCATTGATCATGAATGGAAGACACAGACCACTGGTTTTGCATTCTTTTCTGAACTGTCATCACCATATTTTGTTTAGGTAGTACAGTCCGTAAAACATGAACTTCCAAGGATACGTGCGCAGTTCAGAGCACTGTGTTTCCCAGTGCCTGGTCCAAGAACAGGATAGTTATAAAGTCTTTTTTCCTGACTCCTTGTTTGAATAGTCTCAAATGCCTCATGTCATCAAGGATCTGACCTATTCTTGCCCTAAATATGAGTATCCCCAAAGCTACCCTAATTTGCCCCATTATGCTTGTACAACAAGGAACTTGTTCTAATGACAAGGAAAGTGTGGCTTGAAGGAATGTCCCAAATTGTGCTATTTTACTTCCACTCTTGACACCAAAGGGTGGTTTATCCAGGAACTGCTAAGCTTGCTCTTCACCATCTGGAATTAACCTGCACAGAAAAAATTCCCAAGGGGATGGTTAAGCTGGTTTTCCAGCTGAAAAACAGCCTCAGCAAAGACAAACATCTGCCCCAAGTCTCCTGTCATAGACCTATCCTCACTGTGCATAATAAACATGGCTCACTATTATTCTTGGTTTATTTTTTTTCTGTCACTTGAGATCATATGGTCAGGGGAAAAAGCAGTAGATAGAGAGGAGAAAGGAAGACAGAATTAGTGCAGTAAAATACACCAGTATTTCCAGAAACTGTAAATCTAAAATGACATAAATTTACTTTAGAACAGACAACATCAACATTTTCTAAAAGACCTGGGAGTTTGTACTGCAGCCAGAAGATAATGTTCATGATGCTGTTGTGGCATCTCTCCCTGGCAAACTGAAGCACACCATAAATGCCGTGAATTGGTCCTAGTTTTTTAATGGCTGAAATTGTCTTTGGTTCCTGACAGAACTGAACAAATCTGTTCATAATTTCCTTCATTTTCAAACATTCATTTTCATCTACTAGAAAAAGCATCTTATCTTGAAAAGGTTTCTGGAACCATCCAGCCTTCACCATTTTGTTCTCAATTCATAAGCAGCACAGACAGAAAAAATCACATTTTTTTCTAAAATTTTGTACTCCACAGGTCGTTCTGGCCTAGAACAGACAGTGTTTATCATACTGGTCATCTGCAGTACTTGCAGAGCTGTTAACAGAAAAATACAGTTTAAATATCTTACAGTTTATTCTTATCTCCAACCAACTCAGCACTTCCAACGCAGTTAGGAGTGTGGAGCTACTTACACATCCCAAACTCTAGGCAAGCATCTTCCTTATCTTATTTCTTCTTGTGGAAAGGTCTGTTTGCTCAAATAATTTACTTTTCAGTGTCTTTTCCAGTCTCTTTTTGATGACCAACCTCTTACTTATTGCAACCTTCCCACAAAAGCAATTTTCCACATAGCACTTTTCCCAACAGCTCAGCTCTCTCTCATAATTGTTCATTAGGAATACATTTATCAGCTCCAAAGCTAAAAGCAAGATTTACTTTCCCTGTCATTTATTTTTCCTTTTTGTTTTCAGACATCTTCCCATCCCTTCAAATTTCACAGCCATTCTCCACACCTTTGGTTAGCACAAGTCTTTCCACCACCATCTCATTCCTCACCCTTGACCTGCGGCACTGCTTTTTCCCCAGTCCTTCCACTTGACTCCCTTGATTTCATCTTTAATCAGATTATTTCTACAGTGTAATACCAGAAAAGTGAAAAATCCTATTTTACTATCACCTTGTCTTTCTTTTGTACGTTGAGCTTGATTCCAAAAATCCTGTCAGTCTTCCAACACTCCCTCAACAAGTTCCATTCATTTCTTCATCAACCTTTTCCTTGTGAAAAACTCTTATATGTCTTTAATGTCCTCTACTCTCTGCATCTTCTATTATCTTTTATCAGCATGATTAGATAGGCTCATGAAATTTTTTTTACATTATTACTGGGTTTTGTTATTTCCAACATGAGAAGAACATGTACAAAAACAGGGATTTTCCTTTTTTTTTTTCTTAACAACCTCATACTTGGGCAATACCCGGGCTTTTGGTTTTTCTCTAATGGGGTATTTATTCCTCTGAGACACTGGTCAGCCAGGAGAATATTTACGTGGTAATAAAAAACTTTAACAGAGGATTGTTTAGATCTAATAGTCTCAGGTATTTCAACACATCTCTGCTTGTCATGTGTCATGCTGAATTACATCATGGCCTGCATGTGCAGCAACCCATAATGTAACCCATGTAATATAGTTTGAAATGTAATGTACTGGGAAGGGGGCTTAAAGGGAAAATCACTTTTTCGTGCTGGATAAAAGCTGTGGATTAAGAAAGAAAGCAGTTTCAGACTATTGGGGAGCTGGGAAAAATTAAATGATAGCTCAGCAACAAGCCTGCAAAGAAATCTGCAATAATGGATTAAATGTAACATATTGCATCAATATTAATAAATCCCATTAATATTTTTCCATTTTACAGCACAGATCATTTTTTGTGTGAATCATCCAATGACTTCTAAATGTTAATTCATGCCTGGAAAATTCTAAATTAAATTCTTATAATTAAATACAAATGCATAAAGGTAAATAAACATTCACAGAGGACAAATATCTGGCTGGGACACAGGGGAAGAATCATGGAGAGAAACCAGGTGTCCTGATTCTCAGGGTTGAGTTTTAGCCTCTTGGTAACATCTTTTGCCTCCGATCTTGTGCTTATGCTGTTGCATCCTGGCTTCAGAAAGTATTTGCTTTTTTACTGAATAGTCTGGATGTGTCAGGGAGGAAAAACAGGAGAGGGTACAACAGATGTCCATTTGAGATAAAAGAATTAAAAAGTTCTGTTTTACAGAGGATCTGATTCTCCAGGGAAATGACACTATTTGCTTTAATGAAGGGGTGGTGAGGAAATGAAAAAAGAAAAAAAAAAAACCCAACTGTATTTTTCTGGCAGAAATGGTGAAATTTCACCCTTCAGCAATTTGGTGAAAGCTGATAGCTGTGGACACTTCTCAGCCTGAGTAGCACAACAAAAGCCTGCACCATGAGAACTGGCAGATGCAAAGAGAGAGAGAGAGAGAAAAACATTAAATTACACTTTAAAACAGTTGGTCAGGCTGTTCAGCTCAGGGAATCTGCTCTGCCATCCTCCCTGCTTGCACAGGGCTGGTGAAAACTGGGAGAGGGGAGAACTGAGCTGATTTTTGCCAGCTGGGTATCCAGCACATGATAAAGGAGATCACTGTGAACCACCGGTACTAGGGGAAGATGTGGTTTAATTGACCCGGCTCAGGTGCAGTCCTTCTTCCCTGTCTGAAACAAGAATCACATCACAGGGCAGGCCAGCAAGGTCTGGCTCACCCTTGGATCTGCAAATAGAAGCAGGGCCACGAAACAGCTTTGGAAGTGAAGAATACACAATCCAAGCCACAAAGAATCATGGTGGAAAATCTTAAAAACTTGCAAAATGTGCCTGCTTTAGTTTACAGAAATCAACAGTGGAAAATAAGTCCATTTTTAAAACTGGAAAAAAGCTGCATTGCATTTAGATCAAGAGCCTTCAAGTGAAAAATCCCTATTGACCATGTTTCTTTTCCTCTTAAATTCATGATGAATTAAAAGATTAACATAATTACTATTTAATTATTACATCATCATTACTATATAATGCAATATACTCTTTTCAAAACAGAGCATACAATTTGAATTGCTAATATAAAATTAAAATTAGCATTGCAGATTATTATTATTATTATTATTATTATTATTATTATTATTATTATTACTACTATTACTATCCTTGTAAGAATTATTACATTTCAAATAAAATTTCAGGACTGTCTGGCTTTGATACAAGAAAAACTTTCAAAGGTTTTCCTTTCATAATGCAAATGCAAGTCTCTAGTTTTGGGACTTACTAATGCAAAGCCACTGTATCAGAAAAGTGGTAACCATTTCCAAAATCAACAGTCGGTCAGGGGAGAACAAGCTTAAGTTCAGGAAAATAAGCTGTGCCCCTTGTTTCTCTCCTTTGACTAAAAGGGGGACTGGAGGAAACAGGTTCCAATATAGCAGTTATGGATCTGTTCAGTCACTCACTCACAAGCAGCTTGTGCCATCTGAGACCTCATAGGTTTCCCCCCTGGCCTCCAGCTGCCACTCCAGAAGGCTGCTGGTTCCCATCAGTCCCATGTCATATCTGTCAGTGCTGTGCAGATGTCTTGGATATCCAGAAGTGCCTCCAATGGCATGAGAAGCCTGTGTTAAGGCAACTGAATTCTGCTACTCTAATAGAATTCAGCTTCTGATTTAGACAAAGCTCCAGATTCTGTTATTAAACACAGGCTTCTAGTGACGTCTGAGATGCTCCAACATTCCTGAGACATCTGCACAACACTGGCAGATGTGGCAGAAGCCTTACAGGAGACCCACAAGGTCTGGAGCAGAAACTGGAGGCCAAATGGAAAAACTTACAGTGCCAGAAGTGGCACAATGTGTGTAGTGAAATGAATCTTTTATCTAGTCGACATAGCCAACAGTCCGGTTGACTGTCCAGATGATCAGATCACAGAATCACAGAATAATTAGGATTGGACGGAACATCTGGAGATCATCCAGTCCAACCTCCCTGCCAAGGCAGGGTCACCTAAAGCAAGATACATTGGGAACACATGGAGGCAGGTTTTGAACATCTCCAGAGAGGGAGGATGTAAGTTCTCCTTGGGCAGACAGAGGTGTCTGCTCCAAGATGAGATTGTTACCTGCCCCAGCTCTGTTGGCTGTATTGATAAGATCTCCCTTGACTTAATGGGAGCATCAGTTCCCATCTCATGTAAAGGCCCTGCTTTGTCAGACGTGGTTCTGAAACTGAATTGAAGCTCAGTGCTTGCTGGATGAATCTCCTCTTCAGGGTTTAGGAGTGAGCATCTCTACTGTAAAGTCCCCACTATTCCCACTGGTCTCTCAGGCATTCACACATAAATAACACAGAAAAGGACGGAATGTTTGGTCAACTCAGAGGTGGACTTATCTTAGGGATCTGTTGCAGATTCATGGAATGGCTTGGATTGGAAAGGATCTGAAAAATCATCCAATTCCAGCCCCCTGCTGTGGGCCAGGGCACCTTCCACTAAACCAGGTTGCTTCAAGCCCCACCCAACTTCTCTTTGAGCACTTCCATGGATAGGGCATCCAAAATTTCTCTAGGTCGCCTGTGCCAGGGCCTCACCACCATCACAGGGAAGAGTTTCTTCCTAATATCCAATCTATACCCACTCTCTGTTCATTTGAAAACCCTCCCCCTTATCCTGTCAGCCCAGGCCCTTGCAAAAAGTCTCTCTCCATCTTTCTTGTTGTCTCCCTTCAGGTACTGGGAGGCCAAAATTAGGTCACTCCAAGGCCTCCTGTTCTCCAAGAAGAAAAATCCCAATTCTTTTTTCATCTTTCCTCATAGAAGAGATGCCCCATCCCTTTAATCATCTCTTTGACTCTCCTCTGGACTCACTTCAACAGCCCAATATGTTCTCTGTGCTGGGGACTCCAGAGCTGAGGGCTGGGGTCTCACAAGAATGGAGGGGAGGGGCAAATCTGAACCTTCAGGGCTCAGCAGAGCTCTGCTCTCTAGTAGACTCTACATATCTCACTTAATTCTCCTGTAATTAATGTTGTCACTTGAGTCCACGTGAGGCATTTCTTCAGTGTATCTACAGCAGACTGAAGGTGTTTCTCTGAAAGAAGGGGCGAGAAGAGTTGTGTAGACATTCTCCGTAGCCTGGTAAAATGTTATTCTCCCCGGGAAATGTCACATCCTGCTGAACATCAGTGCCTTTCAAAGCTTTCTATCTCTGTCCTTAATAGGCAGGATGTCTGTGTCTGTACATCTGCAAAGACTATACTTGGGGCAGATTTGAGATTAATTTAACTCTCTCAAAGAATCACTAACCTGGCTGAAGCAGTTTTTTTAGATTTTTCAGATTTCAGGTCCTGATGGGGTCTGTGGGCAGGTTACATCCATGGGAAATTTGGTCTCAAGGAGCTGAGCTTCAATAACACACATGGTAAAAAAACTCCTCCAAGACCTCACTCTACACATATGTAGCCAATGAAATTTTAATATTGAATAAAGGAATCACTTTGAAATTCCATCTACACATCCTTTTCCTTCCTTTACAGCATTTCAGGGGTAACACAATAGCCAAGTAATGCAATAATAACAAAAATAACTCTAACAAGCTATGCTTGATTCCACTGCAGCACAGCCTATAAGGGCAATCTTTTCTTTCTTTTAATAATGCTTTTATTGCACAAATTTAACAGAATTATGCCCTAATTATACTGGATTTTTTTTTATTTGCCACTGGGAGGAAATATAGCAGATGAAGCTCTTTGAGAGTGAATGGTTCATACAGCTGTATTAAATACTTCCAAGTGCTGTCTTTATGGTTGTTAACAAGTCAGGACCAGACACGCTTGCATTTTCTGAGTGCCTTTGAGGATGGCAAGGATTATTCTTGTATTTTTATTAGAGCTGTTCAACTCATTCACTGAGAAATAGTGTCTGACCGTGTTTTCAAAACTGTCATCTGTAACTCAAAAAAGAGGTAAACAGATTCCTAAACCCAGGCAAATTACATCGCACAGAGCTAGGGCTCTAAAAGCTTGTTCTTTCTGTCCAGTCTAGACCACTTTGTTTGGAATCAATGAATGAAAACAAGCTGTTTCTGAGGGGCTTCCTTTCTCCGTAGTAGACAAGTCACCAAACGTGTTCTCCAAAGATCCCTATTTCTTCCCATCAGTTTCAAACAGTCTGGCATTACTATTTCGTGGTAATCTAATTTTTTGACATGTAAATTTGGATGAGATGAATCTTAAAAAAAAAAAAAAAAGTTTAATTCAAGCTGAATTAACAGGCAGGGTAAATGAAAGCCAGTCAAGTCTCCCAACCTGAGTAGCTTCTGCACCTTCCTTCTCCCAGCCTACAGACTGATTGGTTCATTCCTGTCCTGCTGCAAACAGTGCCTGCATATTTTCCCCCCACAGATCATATTACAAGCTGGCAGCCTGGGGAATCCAGATTTGGAATCACTTTGGCCTCGTGATATTTTGAACGCCAAGCGTGAAACAGGTGCTTGATTTGCTTGATAAAATTATGATCACACACGTTAACCCACACCAAAGCAAGTAAAGCAAAATTGTTACCCGAAACCAAAGACACCAAAAGTAACTGGTTTTCAAATATAGGTTTTCAAAAGCCATTGCTTATATCATCAGCTCATGTCATTGGTGTAAATCCAGAATAATTTGAATAGTTCCGATGACAAAACAGGTGTTGGCTCTTGGACTGTTGGCAAATACAGTACTCCAGGTTCCAACTACTGATTACTGATAAGTCTCAAAAAGGTTTTAAATATTCAAATGGTTTTTCCAAATTTCCAAAAGATGTCTCAGCAAGCAATTTACAGCGAAAAGATAATTCTGATTTCTTTTCTCTATTTGGCTAGATTGTCCATCAACAGGAGTTTACACTTTATCATCCTTGGGAAATGTTTATGACACCTCACTGTCACTGTAGCACAAAATAATCTGCAAGAAATCCCAACAAGAACAAAATTCCCTTTAAAAATTGTCCAGTGTGTTTGATTTTCCTCCTAGTCATGGCTAGGCTAGAATAGGAATAAGAGATGGATAAGATCAGGCAGTTAATACCAGTTCTCAGGTTCCCAGTTTTGCCTGGGAATATTTTTCTTCTTGTGGATTGAAGAGTGTTCAGCTGTCAGTGAAAGCATGGTAGGTGGCAATTCATAGAATCACAGAATCATTAAGGTTAGAAAAGACCTCTAAGATCATTGTGTCCTGCCACCAACCCAGCAATGCCAGGCCCACATCTAAATCCCTAGGAAGAAATTTAAAGTGGCAACGTCTAAAAGATTGCAAGCACAAATCATTTATTATGTTTGCAATAAATTATATTTTTGTTAAACTGGAAAATTATCAATAATGATCAATCTTTTTTTCTTTTGTTTTGGGTTTTTTTTGAGAATTTATGAGAAAATAAGAAATTTTGTGGGGACTGTGGAAAACCAGAAGTCCATGTGCCTAGTCAAAAGTACAGAATAAAACAGTTCTGCATGAAAAAAATGCCTCATACAGACCAGTTAGATCAAAGAAGAGAGTACTTTTGGTGCTGCATTTACTCTGCAAGGCTTTGACTCCAATATTCCCATTTCTACCCTATAATTTCTGTGTGACTTGGTTAAAACTTTTGTCATCCCCTTATTTTTGATTTTTCGTATTTACGATGGGAAAAATAATAGCTCTTTTCCCCGTGAGGGGTTGTATTGCTCGTTATTGTTTGAAAGACGTCTTTTGGGGACGTTTTAAGTAGAATCATTCATCTCTTGAGGCCAAAATGACCTCCCCAAGTCCCTCCTGGCCCAATTTCCTAAGCCTCTGTGATTGCTTTCTAGACGCTGCAGCAATAGGGAGCATGTGATGACCTAGAGAGATACTTTTAAATGACTGAACCAACAGAGCATCTGTGGGTACCTCTGGGACTCTCCCTCACAAATGATCTAACAGACACTTAGGAAGTTTGTCGAGATATCCAACCTCATTTTGCTCTTGCTCAATTTCATCTCGTTGCCCCCAGTTATGAATCCGTGAGCCACCCTCAAGGATCCCTGTCCCTCCTCGCTGCACACATCCTTCAAATGTTGGCAGAGCTGCCAACATCTTCCCACAACACAGTTGGGGACAGCGGGGACAGGCACCTCTTTGGAGCCCCTGAGCACTCAGGAAGAAAGCACACTGCCTGCAGAGATGCCCATGTGGATTTTCTATATTAGAGCAGTGAGCACCTGAGGAGAAACCCACCTGGTGAGTGAGCTTGCATTCATTTAAAGGAAAAAAAAAGAAAGAAAGAAAAAAACATCAAATGGTGTTTGCCTTACGATCTTAATTCAAGCACTTAATTAAAGCCAACAGAGGATTCTAAAGTGAGGAGAAAAATTAGAGCAACAACTTTTTAATTATGCTGTAGGCATTTTCTCTCTTCCTTATTCTTCCTCCAAAAATCAAACAACTCCTCCTCTAAACACACATTTAGACAAAGACTATAGAACAATGTTATTATGGGATACAGCTTGCTTAGTGCTTAGCAAGCAAGTACTGCAAGTTGTCTGCAGAAATCCATGACCTAAATAGCACAATCACCCCTTAACAGGGATCCCCAAGTATAGTCATGGGAACATGGGATCAGAGCAGAAGAATGAAGGGATAGGAGGCAACTTAAATTGTGGCTCCTTCCAGGAACCTCTACCAAGTGGAAAATATTCCTAGTAACGCAGAAGTGTTCCAGTGGTACAGCAAATTGCTGCCTCACTTCAGACAGTGGGAGAAATGGAGCCTCCTGGTCTTCATCTCCTCCCTGTCTTCATCTCCTGGAGCAACACAGCTCCTGCCCGTCTGCAGCAAAGAGCTGAGACTGCATCACCCATTCTTGTTCTGCAGTATTACTGGTTGCATTAAAAAAATGTTTTGCATTTACAGACAGCAGGTAATTTTATATTTCTTGGGATGGATGGGGGAATGTTTCTGTGGGCATGGGCAAGCTTTTAGAGGTCCTATTTTATGGAGCTATAAAGGCTGCTTCTAGAACCCCACAAAGGCTGGGCTAGGTCATTTTAGCTCTTCCTAGGATTAAGGCATGGTACTAGAGCAAGAAAAATAGTTTGAGTAACTCTGTCTCCAACCAAACTCCTTTGGGTATTTTTATTCCTTCCTGAAGAGATGGAACTTGACCCAGAGAAAGCATTGTAAAGCTTTGAGGCTCTTATTTTCATAACAGAAATCTGTGGAGCTCTAAGATTGTTTTTTTCAGCTCTGTCTGGACTGATAAACTCAACAAGGTTTGGGCATGGCCTACGCCAGGGTCTTTTTGTTTCTATACTGATTAATTATTATGACACTCCCTTGCATGGATGTGACCTCTGCCAACTCCTATTCTCCCAGACAGTGCCCCAGACTGTTTCTTGGGTAAGCCAGGACAGCCCTAGAAACATCCAGTTTTATTTGGAGAAAATTTTATCTAACCTGGAATGTAAAAATTGTGACAATAATGATCTTCACAGTCACATGGGTCAAACAGTTTTTCCTTTTCTGATTTATTTTGATTAATTTCTTTTAAAAAACAGGAAGGCCCAATGAACTCCCAATTGGAATAATTCCTCTGTGCTCTATAAGCCTCTCTGACAATTCACAGAATATTTCATTGCTCTGTTTTAGCTACTCACCTGTAATCATTCTGTCTCAATTATTATTGTCCATGTCATTGTTTAAATATCAAGAATGTGATTTTTCTGAGAAAAAACCCTGGATTTGGATTGCAGCATTTTGTTCTCACTGAGTTATATATATATCTGAAAGGATGGGGACAGAGAAAAACGAGAAGGAGATGTAGAGGCAACATCAGTAAAACATGTGCTAATAATAGCATGTGGCCTTCCCTCCAAATGGTCTAGACAAAATAAATGCAAATAAATATTTTTTTACAAACCACCTAAAAGGTTTTAAAGCTGAAATTTAAAAGAAAATGCCAAAAAGAATCAAGCAACCATGGTAAATATCCCCTCTACCAGATAATTCAGTGGGGTAACACTTGCTCATTTCCAAATCTATCATTTGAAAACTCCTACCTGTGTAACATAGTATTGAATTTACCTTCTTTATGTTTTTAATGTTGTTTTGGAGGAGATTCAGGATCCAGGATTAATAATTTTCTATCCTTTTACAATAGGCTGCAAAGAGAGTGACTGCACAGATCTTATCCTGCAATTTCAACTCCTCTGACTGGCTATTAGCTGCTTGCTCACTCTCATTAACATGGTAGAAAAGTATCCTCAACAGTTGCCTTTCTTTTTCATGATCTTTGTCATTAAAATGATAAATATGGAGCATCCCTCAAAATAGCATAATCATTTACATTTGTAAACATGGGAAACTTATTGAGAACAAGGAGACAGTACATAACATGTCGAACCTTGTTCTGAAAAATCATCAAATACCTCTTGAGAAATTGTAACAGTTTCCTTTTTTTGTAATGTTAATATTAAAAATAATTTCTTGGGATGAAGCCATGTCCAGAGTTCACATATAAGATGGTAAGTTTAGTCTTGTGGATGTGATTCATAAAAATATCTGAGAGAGATATGAATCTATTCCCAGTCAAATTACTGGTAAAAACTCAGTCAGGAAAGGGTAGCACTGAGCATTTTTGGAAACTTTCATTCAATGCTTTCAGTGTGCTCTCTGACACATCATCCTACCCAGCTGTTTAAGTGAGCCCAATAATTATCTTCCATGAACCATTAATGAATATATTCACTCATGACCATGAAACAAATATATTTTCTGCTTTACACAACAACCCCAGAACTAAAGAAAGGTATAAAACTGTCTGCCTGTGAGACTGATGCCCTTATTTAATCACAGAACATGGGAAGCAATTACAATCATCTTTCCCACATTGTCCAAAATATTACACTTATATCCTGGTGCTTAGGATCAAAGAATATCTCGGTTCCTTGCCTTCATATCCTCATTCAGTCTTTGGCTTTGTAGATGGGTGTGCCAAAAAGGGCCCCTCATATTCCCAGTCACAGGGATTATTTTTGTCATATCAACTTTTGTCCAGAAGATACTAAAATAAGAATGCTTATTTATTCCATGTACACAAGTTAGGCATCGTCCTCGCTCTCCCCTGATTTGATTTTTCAAATCATCTTCAGTAAATAAATTATGGAGAGCTTTGCAATAAGATTAGCTTGGGAACAGCACTTAAAAGAGAATATATCTTTTCCCGCTAACCCTTATCTTGCTGAACAATCATAATGGTTTGGGAAGTGAAAAGATAGGATTACCAATGCTGAAAAGTGAGAAAGTGCCTGTCGCATTAATCTGAAAGAATTTGGATTATTATGCGGATTACTTCTGTAAACTTGTGTACACTGAGCTGTGTATTTATACCCAAGGCAAAGGAATAAAATCCCAGGCATAAGCAAGCGTGCACACACTGCTGCAGGACTCACAGGGTGAATTGCTTCCATAGGAATCACAGAGGTACCTCTGAATGCTGGAGAAAAAGACACTCTTAATTGCCCAACAACCTTAAACACAAAAAGCAGATAAAAGGGAAAGTACATCTCCAAACTGAAGATCCCAGACATGAGATGGATTTTCTTCTCTGTCTTGTGTTGACGGTATTTATGAAGGGATACTACAGAACTGAAAAATTTTGGAGTCTTACAGCAAAGCTGAGATCTCCACGTTTCCTTTTTCGCACTGGAAACTCTGTAGAAAGTTATCTTTGAGTAGGGCTTTGACTGTAATATTCAGGGGAAATAAATAAGGGAGATTCAAATTTTCTTTTATATCCTTTAGGAGAAAAAGGTACCTTCATCACAATCTATGGATAGTGCACATATGATTATCCTGAAATTATGAGCCTGAACTAGGCTTTGGCCACATAAAAGTAATTTTTCCAGTTGTCTTTGTTATTTTATCAACGTATCCTAATTTCTTACTTTTTCCCAACTCTATCTTTGATAAGCTCTGTTTTCCTCTCTCCTCACTGTCTTCCTCTTATGGGAAGAAATTTTAGATGACATCTTCAGCCACTCTTTCTTCGGCTGCAGGATAAACTTCTCACTCCCACTAGAAAGAATTGGCACATGGGATGCTGATGTCCCCTGGTTGCTCTGCTGCATCTTTCAGTAACCCTCAGTGACTTCCCTGCTCCACCTGTGTATTTTCAATCCTTCCACAAACACATTCCAAATCATGCTTATTAATATCCTCCTGTTCCCAACAGTTTTTCAAAGCTATCCCCAGGAAGAAATTATTAAAAAAAAAAAAAAAAAAAAAAGAGGAAAGAAAATTTCCAGACAGATTTGACTTTGCCTCTAGGATATTCCAAACATGCTAATCTCAGGAAAGACACTCCAACTCATTTCACCTATTTTTGTTGTCTGCATTGCACTTCCAAATTTCTTCCTGTACATTCCCTTTCCTTTCAATGGGGGAAAAAAAAAACAAACCAAACCAACCAAAAAAACAAAAAAAACCCTACCCACAACAATTTTAAGGGTGTGATTACATTACTGACTTTCTAAGGATGCAAACAATCCCACGCCAGTGGTGTCTTCCCTGCTTCCATTATAGGGGGTCTAATCAAATCCAACACAGACATCTGCAACATAGACATCTGAATTGTAGGAATCTACACCTAGCTGAATGCCACACTAAACCTGACCAACATGAGCCATTGATCTGTTAAAATGTCCCAGGCAACTATTTGGGCACATTCTCCCTTGGTTTACATCCCTAGGTTAAGTCATGACTCCTAGCAAGACAAAATTCATCTTATTTTCAAAGACTAATATCATGCTATAAAATCAAAGGCCAAGCTTTACTGGGACATTTTTAGAAACTTGTCATAGTTTTGTTTGGTATTTTAACCTCAATGCTTTGATTCCATCCACACTGAAAAGAGTGTGAACCTTTGCAATTGAAGAGAATTGCTATCACATCACTTACCTGCAGGTTAACATGGTAATATAAAGATATAAAGGGAAGTCAGTACACCCCTTTTCATCAAATTTTAACTGGAGAAGCTCAAATACAGTGCAACCTCAGGAAGCTGTTGGGCTGCAGAAGAAAACTCTGGGCCAGCTGTGAGAGGAACTGGCACTGAGCAAAGCCAGCCCAAATGTATTTGTATTCATCTCTCTCTTCTTCACATTTCAGTTTTGACTATTTTTAACTTTCCTGAAAATAGTCTGAAGTTCTAGCAATGTCCTTGGAGAAATACCTTGCCTGAAAGAAACATTTGCTTAAAATTACAGTGGAAAACAAACAATTCTAGCTCCTGCCATGTTTCCCTGAATCCCTCTTCTGCTGTTAAGCAAGAGTCTCACTTCAGCAAAGGAAGGGAAGACCAGGTTTTTTGCTGACTATGTGAGGGGGGTGTTGAATTAGTTTTATATCTTTAGAAGTGATTGTTTCACAGTCTTGCCATTTTGTGGAGCAGGGATAAAGTATGACAGAGCCAATCGGCTTTGCTCAACCAGTCTGGCCCTTCCTGGACAGGATTTTATGTCTTGGTAATTTACATGGCTTATTTTCCCCAAAACTACTGAAACTCTGACAAGAAATTGCTTCTCTTGTCTCTATTACTTTCTTTCTTGGATCCCATTTCCAAGTTTACCACCTCTCCTGAGTTTAACCTTCCCATTATCTCTCTCTACACCTCCCTGAAAGGAGTTTATAGTCAGGTGGGTGTCATGCTCTTCTTCCAGGCAACAAGGACGGGACAAGAGGAAATGTCCTCAACCTGCACCGGGGGAGGTTCAGGTTGGACATCAGGAAGAATTTTTTAATGGAAAGGGTGGTCAGGGATTAGAAGGGGCTGCCCAGGGAGGTGGTGTAGTCCCCATTCCTGGAGGTGTCCAAGGAAGGACTGGATGTGGCACTCAGTGCTCTGGACTGGAGGACAAGGTCACAGGTTGGACTTGATGATCTTGGAGATCATTTTCAACCTTGATGATTCTATGATTCAAAGATAAACCACTGCTCCACAATTAGACTTCTGTCCTGAGAGGCTAAAATCTTCCTTTCAAAAAATAGGGGAAGTTCAAGTCCAAAGATCCCAACTCGCCCAAACATCCTGACTCAGCCACAAGGTGTACATATATACCACTGAACAAAATCATTTCAGGTGCTGCTTTCTGGCCAACTGCATCAGCTGGTCATTTCCATACCATGAGACTCTCATAGCCTAAAATCAAGGTGGCTGCATGCAGCCTGCTTGTTAGGAATACTGTCAGGCCCACCCCAGAACACAAACTGTGTCCAGGAATTGCTTGAATTGTTATGATTTTCCATGAAAAAAAACCGCACTGGGGCTCAGAATGAGTTCTGGTGCCTGAATCTGAGTTTGAGGTCTGTTTAATCTGCTACCATAGATACACTCAAAGAAATGAGCCGCTGTTTTTATTTAAAGATTTTCAACCTGATACTTAATTTTTAATTTAGTCCAAAACCCTATTTTTTTTTTTTTGTGGTTTATTCAAACTCCCCTTTTGCCTGCAATCTGTCATAAAAGAAAGGAAAAAAAAAAAAAAAAGTCAGCTTGGCTTAACCACATTAATCAGCATGATTTGAAGAAAGCAAACACAACCAGGGAATATAGGAGGGCTTCAGATGCATTTTAAATTATTTTATGCCAAGACCATCATATTGCAATCAGTGTGAAACATAATTCTTATAATGCCTCCTATTTCACCCTTAGGTTTTTTTTTCCCCTGATCTGACTGAAATAAAATCTAGAACAATTGGCTTCAGCAGGGCAAAGTCTGGTAGGAAGAGTGCACTATAAATACAGTGTAGAAAGATAAAGCTATTGCCTTTATTTGACAAGCTAACTGTTCCCCAAGCACTCATCCACCAGCCTTATAAAAGGAAATGTAGTTACTGAGGTCCAAATTCACCGTTGGCTTAAGTGTGTGCAATTCCACTGAAGTCAACACAATTGTATCTGTTTACTTTCATGGTGAATCGAGACCCAGACCTTTACTGAAGTAATAAAAGGTCAGTCAAACGTACAGGCAAGAGACCAAAGTTGTGGCTTTCCTCAAAGTTCTTGGCACAGATGATAGTGTCTGCAAAACAGCTGACCAGTAAGTGAAAGAATAATCACTGGGGTACATCAGCAAGTCACAGAGGTTTAGGGGCACATTACCTCAGCAGTCATGATACATAGTTACATATTTTCACCTTATGTAAATACAGAGAAATCTTTTTTCATTTATCTTAAGCTGGAACAGAAGTAAGGTGAAAAAAAAATATAACATCGAGTTCAAGATAACATTGAGTATTGCATTATTTGCATTAAAAGACAAAATGAGTCTAATACTAATGGGTCTCTTGTACCATTACACATAATTTCTTGTGAAGGTATTAGTTAGTAGAACTGAAAGCTTCCACTGGCTCATAAGAACACCACAATTTGTCCCATATTCGCTGTTGCATTTGGGAAGCTCAGGCAGTATCCACAGCTTTGCCTCACCAGTAACATCTAAAGTAGCAAGTGTCGTATCACATAGGCAGAAAATAAAGATGAGTCCCACCAGCTGGATATAACTTGATCTCATGGTCCCAGGATCCCGTTTACTCATATTATTACACTGCTTAGGAGCACAATTGGACATCAACCAGGATTCACAGTGTCTAAGATGAGTGTGTAGTTAGGAAACTAGTTTGAACAGCTTGTTTAAACTAAGGCTCTCTCTTTAGCCAATGGAGACTGTATAGTTAGTAAAAGCAATTACCATCCTGGTAGCAATTCTCCACAGCAAAGAGATTTGTGTGCTGCCTGTACCACAAGTGAAAGATGACGAGCATGCAGCAGGACTTTGGAGGGCAGTGCAGGGGGTGACCCACAGAGTCCAGAGAAAGCCACCAATGACCAATAACAATGATGTAAATACATTATAAACCAATCTTACAGCAGTGAACCTACATCATTAATCTGTTATTCAGTATCTCACACACATTTCTGGATCACAGCCTAAGATGCCAGAAGGGGCAACAGGAAGAGAATGACAACCGTGCAACACAAGAGGACAACAATGACACAAACAAAACTGCAATGATAAGGAAATTTTCAGAATGTATCAAACCTACATTTACTGAGAAATAGCAAATTTTTTGTCAAGTCTGAGTAAAGTGAACTAAATTCATTCAAAAGCTGGATGGTTGGGGATACTAATTTATACTAGGTAGTAAGATTACAATGGGTAGTAAACCTATTAATCCTGGTTACCATGACCATTGAGGATTAAGGATGACAGATCTTATATAATGTTGAGATTCTCTCAGTCGATGTCCTCAGACTCTCATAGTTCAGAGAAGGCTGAGGACATGATGTGAGAGCTCACCTCTACAACACAGAAGGAAGTTAGTCACAATTCAGAGAACTATCAGGGGACTGGAGCACTTCTATGGAGACAGGCCAGGAGAGTTGTTCAGCCTGGAAAAGACTTTGGGATGACCTCATTGTAGCCTTCCAGTACTTGAACAGGGCTTATAAAAGAGGCAGAGAGAGTTTTCACATGGGCAGATAGTGACAGGACAAGAGGAATGGGTTTAAAACTATTTTCTCTCTTAAAAGATGAGAGATTTATATTAGATGTCAGGAAGAAGTACTTTACTCAAAGGGTGGTGAGGCACTGGAGCATGTTCCCCAGAGGAGTTGTCTATATCCCACCCCCAGAAGTGTCCAAGGCTGGGTTGGACAGGGCTTGGAGCAAACTGGGATAGTGGAAGGTGTCCCCGCCCATGGCAGGGGGGTGGAACAAGATGAGCTTTAAGGTCTCTTCCAACACAAACCATTCTGTGAGTTTATGTTTGTTTAATCTGCTCTTAAAACGTTTTACTGGTGGAGGTTCCACCGCCTGCCCAGGCAGAGCTAGTCTACACTTAGAAAGTTTACCTAATGAGTAATCTAAATCTTCCTTGCTATGATTAAATCATAGCATAGGCATGATTTCCAGAGCCCATTGATTTCCATTCTGACCTCAGTGGATATAGACAACATTTCCTTCATTTTTGCAACAAACCTTTTCTGCAAAGGTCTGCAGTCTGTTTTCCTCTCTCACTTCTATTTTCTTTATTCATGAAATTAAAAGTAATCCTAAAATATGAGCATAAAATATGTATTATATACACTGATTCCACAGGCTTTCTAATAGGTGGGTTATCTGCAAGAGTAAAACTTGCTTTGTGAGATTTTGAAGCCGTGTTCTTGCTTTAAATGTATATTTTTAATTTTCATTTCGGATTGTTTGAGTTATGAGGCTTGATTTAAAATTATTCAGGTCAACTTGTCTTTTCCTCCAACTCTCAAAGGGTTAAGCCCCTGGCTGATAATTCCCTTTGCAAGTCAGATCCTTCATTACAAGCAGAATCCTTAGAAGAAGACATATTTCATTTTTTAACTGGAGCATATCTAATGATCCGGGGCAAAGCCCTGTCTCGTAGCATTCGATGTAGCCTCAGACAGGAAGAGCAAGGTGGCATCAGCCTCTTCCTATTTAGTCATGAGCCAAGGAGCTGCACCAGTGTACGAGTGACATGCAGAACGCATGCATCAAAGTAGCAGCTCAATCTGTACGGCAAATAACCCTCTTTGGTGGCTCAGCATGGTTGCTGGCCCTGAGCTGTACTCCCAGTAATTGACATAGTTGCCCAATGCTAGAAAACAAACTCAGAAACTATTCTCATTAGACATCCTCCTGGTTTGCTACTCTGTTATACTAAAACCCAAACACTGAGCTTCCTACCAGCGCGGCTCTGTTTTTAATTAGTTCTGATGGCACTGGGCGACGCGCCAAGGAAAAAAATGAACTTCCTGTGATTGAGGCTTGTTGCTCAGTATGTTGCTTCCTCCGCACAGAGATTGTTTTCACAAGATTTTCTGAAAAGGAGCTACTGACAGAAATAATATAAGTTTTTACTGCTTTTGATTTTTTCTTTTTAATTCTACCTTCCATGCTTATAAAAAGGTGGCTCAAAGTCAAGGTTCCCTTAAGTTACTGTGTCATTATTTTGCCTTTGTGTGACTCAGCTGATTAAAGACATCTTAGAAGATTAATTTTTTAATAGAATAAGAACAGGCTCCTGTTAAAAAAATTTAAGACCAAGGACTTTTTAGTGGCTTAAATAAATTAATTTTGTCATGTTCAGGCATAAGATGGGGAGGGACTTGAGGCTTATATTCAACAGCATAAGTTGTCACAGTGTGAGTAGGGGTGAGGGAAATAGCAGATAAATGTGATTCAAAAGCAGAATTAGTATCTCCATGTGGGAATGTGATGAGTCCTAGCAGTCTCCTTCATTTCTTATGAGACTTCTCAAGTTAATTTGGTACAAAAGGCTCAAACATGATCACTTTGCTCTGGTGAACTCTAGGTGGGATTCACAGCCAGACACTACATTTAGGGGTCTCAGAAGGGCATGTCTGTGTTTGTGCTGTCCCTGATTTGAGTCAGAGAAGATGAAAATTCAGTTAATACCATCACTGGAGTCCAGAGAGCAGTTGACCTGACCAAAGGCAGGTAGGTATTTCTTGCATGAACTGAATTGCTTTCCAGGCTCCATTGACTTGTCTGGGCAGGATCTCCACTAATCATGATGGGTTAGACAGCCAGAGCAGATAAACACATCCAAATTTCAGATTCTTGACTGCAGACCTACATAGGAGTAGGCGTCTGCCTTCAGGTGTTTGTAACTGCTCTCCAGACTCCCACTGACAACACTGATAAGTGCTTGATTAACCACACACACACAGGTATCCAGTGCTACCTGAGATGCCCCCAAGCCTCATCCTGAATCCAGCTCTCTCTCTAGAAGAGCGTGGCTCTCCTGTAGGTCCAGGGTGATATCTATCAGTCCCATATGGGTGTCTCACAGGGCCTTGGATGTCTCAGGTGGGCACCAAAAAACTATGTCAAGTCAGATTTGAGCTCTCGATTATCAGTGACAGCAATGAGAGCTTGGGCACAAAGTACACACACAAATTCCCATACTAGAATTATCAGAATTAGACAGCTGCATCAGGGGAGGAATCTCTCCTGACATGCAACTTTCCCTGGATTGATGCTACTTTACTTGATACAGTGGTAATATTTCATGACTAATTCTGTGCTTTAGAAATGTCATATTATAAGATAGTTTAGGAGAAAAGAGATAAACTCATTAAACTCATCCTGAAAGCTTCTTGAACCTAGTTTGTACAGTTGGATGTCAGCTATGACAGCCTGCTTGCCATTGTTCAACTACTTTGTGGCAGCGTCATTTCTACAGGTATATAAAGAGATAAAAGAAACTATCCAGCCAATCAACTGTAATGTCAGTCAAGTCAGAATAAAATCAGAAACAGTGCTTTTCTTTGTCTTTGTACTTCTGGAATTTCTTGGTTTGCTTTTTTTAAAAAAGGAGTATGAAGTGCATCAAAGCACAATAATGTATAAGGATCACTCTGATGGCATTTGAAAGCACAACATGCCAGATTTCAGAAATGACCACTACTGCAGTGGGTATAAAATGTCATCTGCAGACTATGCAAAGAACGGATCCACTAAACAGGGTAACTTATCTTAATACTATTCTTTAGTTCTGCTTATATTTATTTAATTAATTATTTTTAGGTAGAAGACAGTCTTTCTGAAACACAGCTTCAAGTAAATTTTCTTCTCTGTTGAAAAAAGTACAAAAGTATGCTGAGACGGGTAGGAAAAGGTAGAAAATTCTACCAAAAACTAATAAATAAAAAGACTCTGGAGATTCCTGAGCCATGAGTCACCAGAAGCAGGAAGAACTACCTAGGAATGAGTGCCATGTACTTGGTACAAGTCCTTATGCATCCTTTATTGAGCTCAGTCAAATGCAGGACATTTGACCAGCAGACCCACTTATCATTCAGCCCATACTGAGCTGATATTTTCCTCATGTTCCTCAAGAATATTTCCTTACCTGATTTTGAGCAATGGCAGCTATGACTGAGACAACTGATGATTCCCTGCTGCCTTTGGTTGTCCTGAAAAAAATTCCAGTCAGGATGGAATGAAAAACTGAAGTCCATCATCTCAGAGCACTGATTTTGGATTCTGGAGGGGTTTAAGATGATGGAGAGTCTTGAGAGAAATTTCTATCAGGAGATTTTTATTTTCAGTATTCCAGGGGTTACAAACATCAATACAGTTGTTCTATCAACCATATTCCAAAATACGGCTCCGCCTACTGTCCTTATCTAAAAGCATGAGCTTGGCTTCCAGCCACTCTTAGGGAAGAAAATCTGAAGATACAGAATCACAAATTGTTGAGATTGGAACATCTGCAGATCATCTTGTCCTGTACCTCTGTTCAAGCAGTCACCTACACTACGCTGCATATTATGAGAAGCACACAAAAACTAGATGGCTCTGGTCGAGAGCAGTACAAGGACACACTTGAATTCCACATCCAAGGCAAGACTTTGAGTAAGAAGTCATGAGTCACAGGATGAAGTTGCTTCTGGACTCAACACCAGCATGTTGGTTTGTCTTGGCACAGGCACCAGGATGTAACTAAAAGCAGATGCAAGGCCAGCTGCTCTATTCGTAGCTTCATTGATTTATGGATAAAAATAAGGAATCACTCTGCGGCTGGAAAATACAACCTAAGTCCTACCTGTAAAATAAAATACAAACTAGGCAGGATACTGATACCTTATTTATCTCAAAAGCTGCTGGCCCTATATCTGGGCAAATGAACTGAGCCCAGAGAGTTCCCAAAATCACAGAACAGCAGAGTTTGGAAGGGTTGTCTCCTCATCATCCAGCCCATCCCCTTTGCCCAGAGCATTGTCAAGAGTCACCTTGAACAGGTTGCTCAGTGCTGTGTCCAGTCAGCTTCTGAGAAGGGTCTGCTTCTGTCTTATTTGCCCTCACCCAGGAACCTTCTCTTCTCCAACCTGAATAATCCCCATTCTATTCCTGTGTGAGAAGTTACAGAGAAGTTTATGCATTCATATTTTATTATGTCCCATAGCTACATCTTGAGTATGGTCTAAACTTGAGATCCAGGCAGTGATGAATGGGACATACCAAGGTCCTGCTGTGCAGAACTCGCCCATGAGACAGATTTTCTCTCCCAGTATCACTCTGGCCATTTACCATTCCTTAATGTAGTGAATGGTTTCTCAGTTCTACATAAACTGTAGCTCCAGTAAGAAATCAGGCATAATGGTATTTCAAGAGCAGAAGGCTCCAGAAGAATCTTAGAATCCCTTCTAATAAGTAAAGGAGCTCCAAGAGAGATGCAGAGGATCTTTGGGCTAGGGCTTGGACTGACAGGATGAGAAGGATGGCCATAAACTGAAAGAAGGGAGATTTAGATTAAATATTAGGAAGAAATTCTTCACTGTGAAGGTGGTGAGAAACTGGAACAGATTTCTCAGAGAAGCTTTGGATTCACCACCCTTGGAAGTGCTCAAGGCCAGGTTGGACAGGGCTTGGAACAACCTGGCCAGGTGGGAGGTGTCTCTGCCCATGACAGGAAGGTTAGTGTGAGATGAGCTGTAATGTCACTTCCAACCTAAACAATTCTATTTTTTTTTTCAGTATTTTTTAAGGAAAAAACTTCTCCGCAAAAACAATCCGACAGTAAAACCTTTATGACTTTTTTATTAAAATCTTGTGCCTTTGTTCTGATATTTTTCATTTTCCTACCCAAGTCTTGGCTCCATTTCCTACAAGAATTTCACAGAAAGGCCCTTTCAAATCATGCTTTTTTTGTCTTAGTTCTCCAAGGACTTTGCTGAAAGGTGGTATTTTATCCTCCTGATGGTATTTTAGATTCCTAACCCCAGAAAGCATGTAATTCTATCAGCCTCCTTTATAAATCTCAATTTTCAAATGGTTTTGCAGGAGCTATACAGGTTGGCTTAATTTACAGTGTTCTGCCCTGAATGAACAGGGTATCTATCAGAATCTAGTCCTGAAAACCTGTGCATTTAGATTTAGCTTACACAGAGAAAGTCACAACCTTCAGTGTTGAAATTCCAAAGCAGGCACTGGAGTTACACAAGGGATTAATTTGATTCTGTATTTAGATTAACAGTACTTGTGTAAATACTGAGTTAGGGCTGATGTCAATCTTTTATGCTAATTGCTAGTTAGACCCATACAAAGACGAGCTTTGCTTGGACCACTCTTTCAAGATTGCTATCTATCTACTGTGGAGAGATTTACATTTGCTTTCCATTAACATTAATAAGAGCTGTCCACATATATCACTCATCGCCTGTAAGAAAAGATAAAGTCCTACTAAGTTCAGAGAACACAGGCTTTCCCAATTGAAAAATCTATTAATAATAAAACCCCTACCATGTAAATATCTGACATCTGAACTGTATAGTAAATAAAGTGGTCTATGAAGTTATTGCTTCAAGGGGAAGCAATGCTTGGCTAGTTCCAAACCATTTTTAAAAACTCATATAAATCCTCTGGTATTGGTAAAAACATAAATAAAGCAAATAGCTGCAGAGAAAGAAGGAGGAGCAGGAGCAAAGTAATTTCAATTGTTATTTTTATTGGCCTTTATTTTGTTCTATGAGGTAGTGACAGATCCAATAAAACACCTTGTTTTACACACAGAGAGGACAAAGATTACTAGGAATGATACAAAAACCTCTCAGCTAATCCAGATGTAACTGGGCATAGCTCATTTAGGCTGAGAAGTTAAAGGTGACCAGATGCAACACTTGCTGCATTGCTCCTTGTTCCTGCTCCTCACAAAGTTGATTTTTCTCACTAGGCCAGGAAAACACAGAGATCATTGGCCAGGACTCCCTGGCATTTGGCATTGGGCCAGCCTGGATTATGATCTGTGTAACTCCACAATATGACAACACACAAAAGACAAAAGCAGAATTGTTTTCTCCTTTCTGGCGATATAAACCTAGATTGATTCCAATGGGGTTAAAATAAAGTACCAGTGGATAATCAAAAGAACCAAGTTTTGTCCATCATGTTGCCATCATTTAATCCTCTCTGCACCACTGAGTGCTGTTTTTCTGAGGGATTCTGTAAATGGATTGTCAAAAGATTGTATCTGTGTTTTGAAATATACTCACACACCTATTGTTTTGTCTTTTCTTCCATCCTTAAAAGGGCAACATTGAGCATTAATTAGAGGTCGTTGGCACAGCACTGAGCAATTAAAAGTCACCTAATAGAAAGCAAACTGGATGCAATGTTACATTTTGCAATTAATGCCTAATCACTTGACACTAAGGAAATGAGCAAAGTGAACATTTTGGGCATACCTGGTGTGTGAGAGAGGGGAAATTTCTCTTCAGAAAATACCATATTGTCTGAACTAGAATACCTCATGGGAATGTAACCATTTAAAAATATACCTTTTGAGTTTCACAGGTGAGTGTCCAACAAAATTATTCTAGTTATTTATAATTAATTTCTTGCAGAGAACAGATAATTTTGGCCAAGTATCTTCTTAGAAAAGATAAACAACCCTAAAAAAATAAAATCTTTAAAAGCAACTGCTTCTCCTGGAAAGTTACGCTGATGGATCCAGTGAGGTTTTGGCTTGAAAACTGAGATTTCAATTTATTCAGCCACAAGATCTCTGGATCTAATGTCTTTGTCACAATAAAGACCCATCCAGTGTGGCATGAAACCTCCCTGGAGAGGCAATTTGGGTTGTAGTGATACAGCTCATGAACTGATTTACTCCATTTGGGGTCTGGCCAAGGTTTTACCACTGGCCTTGGTTATTAGGTGGAGAGGAACAATTCCTCTCTCTTAAGGAACACTGTGGCAGCCAAAGGTTAGATTGATTTTGGCTGCCATACAGCAACATCTTTCCACTTTATCAAAGCCTTGATGAGCTTGGATTCACTCTTGGTACTCAGTCCAAACATCCATTAGGTTTGTGTAGGAAGTTGGTTGGAAAGAAATGACCATAAGTGTGATAGCTTAGGAAAAATTTGACCCCTGCAGGAATGGATGGGCAGGGTGGGAGTGAAGTGTTGCACTTGGCAAGGAAATGAGAGGAGAAAAAAAAAAAGAGAATAAAAACAAAAGCTGGTAAATTCTTACATATTATGACTTGCAACGTCATATTCTGAATAAGCTGTTGAATTGCACTCATATTTTGGGGGGTTTCTGAGATCCTCACAGAAGGGGCATTCAAAACCCATCATGAGGAAATAAAGATGGGCAGGCAAACAGAGAGGTAGATACAGAGAATATCTTTGTAGCCTCCCTTTTAGCACAGCACAATGAGATTTATAGCATAGTGGCAGAGTGCAGAGCCTTAGATGCTATTTACACAGCTAAAATATAAGTGTGAAGAAATCATGGTGTAAATGCAGAAAACATGGAACTATTGCTCATCTAAGCAAAAGTATATGAATGCATTTCTGGTGATAATAATTTAATTAGAAAGCTTTATTTGTTACAGACGCAGGTCATTCTTTTGGTGCACAAAAGGATTCAGCAGATCAAAATTAATAAAAATAATGATTAGAATAAAGCTACCAAAGCAGAAGAGGCTGACAATGAAAAAGAAAGCTTTATCCTGTGAGTGCTAAGAATAACAATAGCCTGCACCTTTAATAAAAGTACAGCATTGATATTTTACATCTAAACACTTTCAACCAACAATGTTGAGACCTTCCACAAAAAATAAACAAAATCCTCCTAAAAAAATATGGTGATTACACGTCTATGTAGACAGACAGGTGTGTTGAAAGAAGAGATGCTGTGATAGAAGAAGAAAATCAAAAAAGAATGGAAATGTCTGATTCTTTCTTTGTGACATATTTTCTTTCTCATCCTTGCATATTTGCATTAAAGTGATTGTGAATAATGTACATTTGACCAGTGCTGTCTGCGGAACTAATGCCTATTAAAGTGATGGGAAGTAGCATATGTTGTGCCTTGGGCAGAGAAAGTCCAATCACCCCCACTGTGTGCAACTCTCCAACTAAAATGCAGGACAGCCTGGGTTTTATCCTAAATGAACCCAGCAGGGAGAAACAGGACAGAGTCTCTCATTCCACATTTAAGCTTCTAAACTAAGGCTTAAAGAGTTAGATTTGGAAAAAGGGAACTGTAACATCCATCATTTAATTTACTCGTGGAGCTAATGTTATTTTATCTTTTCCTGGTGCTAGGAATAAAAAGGAAAGTGGTGAGGTAAGGGAGGTGGATCTGTATGCAGGTTGTTTCATGAACTGAGATGGATTTGCTTTATTTGTAACTAGGGAAAGAAGAAAGGAAGGGGGGGAAAAGGACAAAAAAGAAAGAAAAGAGAGGGAAAAAAAAACCCAACCAAACCTTCTCCACTCCTGCTATGCTTTCACATTTTCTGCCAGTGCACAATTTTGTCAGTAATTGCAGAATGGTTTGGGTATGTTTGGTTTCACTTTTATGTTCCTGCACTGTACTAGAAATGTTTTGTTATTTGAACAGTTTGTAAAGCTTTTTTGAGTTGTATTACATAATCTTCCCAACGACCTCCAGCATCAAGTTCAGATCTAAAACAGTCTTTCTTCTACCTGTGTGAACTCGATAGCTGGGGAAAAAAAAAAAGGCAATTACAGAGCTGTGCGAGAATAACGAATTCAGCTGAACTAGGGAAATAAAAATTGCCGAATTGTCATGTTTAGATCTGTAGCAACAAATTTTGCTTCATTACCTTCAGCATTACAAAAAGGAGAGGGGGCAGGAGGTAGAAGGGAAAGGAGGCAAAGCTTTTTCTTTTTTTTTTTTAATATATATAGTATTCATAGGAGGTCTTCATTTCCCTTTCCCATGAAATAAATGTCTCTTAAATAGAAGTGTATCTCTTAGTGATGTGGAAAAACATTTGCTGCCAATGTGAATCAGGAGCAGTGGCAGTGAAATGAATGAATTGGCATGGGATCCCAGTTAGAGCAGTGCACCGTCTGTCTGTCCCACCCAATCCCGATTAGTGCTCAGAAGAGAGATCAAAACTTATTTTTTTCAGTGTAAAGGTAAACTGAATAACTATTCAATGTATTTTGCAATCTTGACAGCAGATTATTAACATGTCTTAAGCATTAATTATCACTGGGTATGAGTTTTGGAGTTGATACTTTCCACTGTTTCTTTGTAAGGTCTAAACTAAAAGTTCTGACACCAGCTAGAGTCAAACCCTGTCTTAGACCTACCACTGAAATTCAGATGGAGATTTGAAATATGAAATTCAATTACATCCCAGGTTCAAAATCCAAAGTGAGCTGATTATTTGCACTTCTACTCAGCTAGTGACTGCAGATAGAAAATATTTCCATTTTTTTTCCTGTTTATTGCTGATGCTATTTAACGTGAAAAGGTAATGGGTAAATAGAAAAAGAAAAAAGAGAGATAGAATGTATTGCTGAGATAATTACAAGTAGAGGTTATTCCCATTAACATAGCTTAAATTATATGATTAGACTTCTATTATTTTTCTCACTTTTACCTAGGAAATGTACACTGGCTTTGGAGGAATTACTTTAGATTTTATTCTTTTTTCTCATATTCCTTGAATAATTCCTTAATATCAGCAATAAAAAAAGCCCTGTTGAATACTCAGAGACTCAGATGTATTCCTCCACAGTGAGCATCCTGCACCATACTCTGGGGCTCAGCATTGCTTTGAGCCACTCCAAGCACATTTGCCCATAAATATTGGCCATGTCACCCAAGGCTCTTCTGCTCCTTCCCTTGCCATTGTCCTTTGGGACTATGGAATTCCACCCTGAGCTGGATCCCTAAACTATGGAACCTGACTCTGAGCTGGATCTCCAAACCGATCTTGCTAAAGAGGGTGAAGAGAATGAGACAATGAAAGTTCAGGGAAATAATTCAGGTGATTGCGCAGTGAAAAACAACAGTTACAACAAAAGACCACAAACCCAAACAAACAAGCAAACAACATGAGAGGCAGGAGATGTGTGGCTTCATGTGGATGGTCCTCATACTGCAATACAGAAAGCAGTTTAGTCAGTTAAGAGCAACTGTGGATCTCAGCACTGACAAACAAATATCTTATTTAATCATCTGCCAGACTGAGCAGGTCAATAAAAGTGCTGTTTTACCCTTGACAGGAGCTGAAGCACTTGCAGACCAGAGCTTGGCCCTGCCTGGCTATGTCTAATCCTGGTTACATTCACTGGACCTGACTCCCACTCATGGGCTCCTGTTCCCAGCCCCAAAGAGGTGCCTGACACCCTGGGCTGCAGGCTGCCCCCATCCTCCTCCAGAGGTGGGATTCAGCTCAAGATTAAGAGACTCAACTTTGATGTCTACAAGCAGTGTCTAAGCAGGCAAGAGTTGTTTCTGCTCCTATCAGCGGTGGAGATATAAACAGTACAGTCAGTGAAGTCGTGCCAGGGTCATCTTGCCAACAGATGCAGTTTAGCCAGAGTATGATTTAAACTCTTCCAGCCTCCAAAATGAGATGGGCAGATTAAACTCTGTTTGGAAGGCTCCTTGGTCTGTGCTAATTCAGCCAAAACCATTTCCACCCTTGGGTCCTGGCAGTGTTTTATTTCCTAGAGTAGATGTTGCTTAGACATCTGCCTTAAAAGAAGATGAATTGTTCCCCAAGCTCCACTGACTGCATTTACTGAGAGCTGGGTTCAAGTACTCAGCCATAGGTGTCTAGTGCCACTTTTGATAATGTAGGGTATTTAATCAAAAGAGTCCAGGTCTCTTATATGTCCTGTGTCACATTATAGGACCACAGACTTATAATGTGACCCCTGGTTGGGGTTGGGAGGGACCTTAAAGACCAAGTTCCACTCCCCCTGCCCTGGACAGGGACACCTTCCACTAGAGCAGGTTGGTCAGTGTCTGATAACCTGACTGGGATGTAGCCAGCAAACCAGCAGCATCATGGACTCAGATGACCCAGTAAAACTTGTTTTGGAATTTAGTTATCTAGAATAAGTTTATATATATATATATATATATATATATATATATATATATATATATATATGTATACGTATTTATATATATATAAAATTCAGAAAGAGAATCCCACACTAGAATTCTTGAGTTCACCACCCCCTCTACCACCTGAAGAACATGGCAATGAAGGGACTAGCCCCTGATGCAGTTGGTGAGAGTAAACTTGCAATGGAGGCTTTGCTGAAGGGAGAAATTCAACACTGTAAAAAATTCTCTCCTTTCACTACACTGAGTAGGGCTTGATCCTTCAGGCCCTACTAACTATCTAAATCGACTCATCACTATTTTGAGTTGATATGTTGTCATAGGTTAGAGACACACAAGTGGCTATTTGAACATGTCCATCTCTTTCTCTTGTTTATTCCCACACAAAACAATGTCTAAATATGTTCCTATTCATCTTGTACATCTGAAACTAGTGGAGAACAAGGAGCAAAATCCAGAACTAAAGGTGCGCAAAATTTAAATAATTCTGGGCAACAACTTTGATCCCACTTAAAGGGCAGCCATCCCTTCCCTGCGTCACTGGATGCTCATTTTGGATACAGACTGTGACTACTTCAAACCCATTATATAATGTTAAGGCGTTTTAAATAGAAATTTTATTCAGGTGTTTAAAACTTAGAGTAGTAGACTCTTCTCACTGCAAAAGCCCAGAGGGAGAGATTTCAAGGGTCCTGAAGGGTGGGAACAAAAGTTCAGTTGCCCCTCACAAAGTTACCTTGCTTACTAGGGGCTTGTGCCATGTCTATCTTTGAGTTCAGCCTCAATCCTTTAAGTGGCCTCATTCCCTAGTTTATTTTGACTGTTTCTTCCCAGTCTTTATTTTTATATACTCACCCATTATTAGTTCACATCTTATAATTATGGCTCCACTTTGGGTGGTATGTTTTAACTGCTCCCCTGACACCGGTGTTGAAGCAGGAAACAGTCTCTGGGCACCCTCTTTGGTATATATCCTCCTTAAATATCTTTCCTGAGTTCTGAGATGTGCTCGCTGCTGCTTTCCTTATGTTTCTGTCATGTTTCTGTCTTTCCCTCCTTCTGCAGACATTTTAGTTCACATTTAAGAAACTGGGACAGGAAGGAAAAAAAAAAAAGAGTATGGTTGTGAATTATAGCCTTAAACAAAGAGGTGGCTAAGACAATAAAAAAATCCTTACAATTATCCAGTCTGACTTTACTCATACATCTGAAAGTTATGTAACATGATCATTTATGATAATCTCCCCCAGACCTATTAAGCAATGTAATGATGAAAACAAAATGATTAAACCAAGGAGAAGGGCTGGGAACCAAAGCTGGTTCAAAATTTCAACTCATACTCCACCCTAAGGTAATTAAGCTTTTTAAACACCAGATTGAATGGGTTTAGGTGCTTCAATTCTATTCACTATTGCAAAGCCATTCACAAATGCACATCAAAACTGGAGGCAGCCTCAGAGCTGTGCTCAGTGCATGAGCTCTTGCCATTTTTGAAATCAAAGAGACTTTCACCATTAACATCAATTGTCCCACAGTTTCTTTCCTGGTGTTTTTTGTACAAGCACTGGTACAGTTTTGAAGAAAGGCAAGTATTCTGTGACAAATTGAGCTCATAGCTTGGTAGTTCTTTTGCCCCATGGGACTTTTGTACCTCACTGCTAAAAAACTTTAGAATAAAATGTAGGAGATGGTATAGATAGTAGAGCAACTCGGTCAGTAAAAAATCCTGATTCCTACAAAGATGGCTGGACAGTACCACATCTTGTTTGGATTTTTTGTCTTATTTATTGCTAATTTCAAAATGCATCTATTTGTCCTGTGAGTGGATGTGTTTGGCAAAGAAATTACAAGCAGCTACCACCGAGCACAGATGTTCATTGTCATCATTGAGAGCAACAAATATCATCAGTCCAAACCAAGATCACTCCTCTAAGGGGAAAGTATATATAGCTATCATTCAAAAACCTCAGCCTCAGATCCTTGATAGTTCAGTAACTCACAGTTTTGCCAGTGGGGATGATAGAAGTTTCTTTGTTGTGATGGATGCATTTGCCATTACTCACCATACCGGTTCCCCCCTCCCCTCCAGCTGTGTTACTGTGGTACAATATCCAAAACCCATGAATCTTGCAGTATCCTAGCAGCCCGCTCCCATAACATTCCAGCCTGACAAAAGTGGAGCTAATAGTTCAAACGGGCTGAAAACATTGAGTGGGAAAGAGTCAAAGAAGACTTTTCATTAAAAGCATTGACTACTGGGGAACTGAGAGATAAATGGTGATGCAGTAACCATCTTCATCAAATCAGAAAGTGTCAATGTATTGATTACCTCATTATCACTGAATTAACTACAGCTGCTCTATCTCGCTCTAGATATTTAACTTATAGCTTGATATTAGGGCTTGCTTTTCTTGACAAAACAATGAGATTTTGTTTCAAGATTCTCCGAAGTTTTAGTTTTGTACTTTTTTGCCTTTTTTTTCTGTTTTACAACGTGAATTGCATGTTTTGCAAAAGGATGGTAACCTGGAAAATTAATCTCTGCTTATCCATGCAAATGGACACTATATCCCTGCAATTTGCCAGTCTGCCAGCTCCTTCTGAGATATTTCTGTGAACTTACAGCTAGAAGGAAAAGGCCTTTGCATCTATTTCACTGGAATCAGTTTGGCTCTATACTCACTGTGATGGAGTATAATGGCTGTGTCTGTGATGTGCCTGTTGGGAAGCAAGGGAAAAGCAAGATGTGAACTGGGAAAGCCAAGCTAGCCCATGTGATCGAGCAGGTGGTCACAGATCTACAGAAAAATTAATTTTAATGCTCTCCAAACCGAGCACCAACTTCCTTTTTATATGGATATCCAGTCATTACAAGATCAGGTGCTTTCCCTGTTTGGGGATCTACCTGAGGTCATTGTCTTCCCACCTAAAACCAACAGCAGCAGGAAAACTACTCAAGGTCTAGAACTGTCCAGGGCAGTGGTGGAGTCACCATCCCTGGAAGGGCTTTAACCCCTTTAAAATGCACAGATGTGGCACTTGGGAACATGTGGTGAATTTGGCAGAGCTGGGGGAAGGCTTGGGCTCAATGACCTTAGAAGTCTTTTCCAACATAAACAATTCTATGTTTCTATGAGCTAACAGTGCACTGCATTAAATGTAGCATTTCAGAACAGAAGCCCCATGTGAAATAAGGATTTGTGAGTTTCTACTTCTGCTCTTTATCAAATATATGGTTTTATTTACTTGGCTAGCATTGTTATATTTGATAGAAATTATCTGATGTGTCATCTCATGATTTATTAATTTTCAAGTGCCCACTTCGTCAGATATGGAAATACTGACATGGGAAGATCAGACATCTTTTCTAAGTTCTTTCAGGAAAATAACCATAGGTGCAAACCAGCTTGGATGTCTAAATAGACAGGGCAGCTTAGTTTTCAGGAAGCTCTTTTCTCTTTCTGTGATATTATCAAACATCACTTAGGTATCTTATTTATGTTCTTATTTTAAAATGATTTATTTTCTACTTTGATCTTTGAAGGTGTCATAATGAATAGGGTGGAATCTAATACTGGATCATATCTGCAGGTACATCAGAGCAATTGTTAAGAAATCCAATGCTGTTAGGTTTTGCAGGCTGATTTATCTTTGTTTTAATCATGTAAAAGAACACTTGGAGAAGGAAAAAAAAATACATTATTTTCTAATAAGGGAAGGTGCAGGACTTTCACGGTTGCTTATGATTTTGACTGTTTTTGCAAAAGTGATACAATTAACATGTAATTAGTTTTTTTCTTTCTATTGTTTTGTGTTTTTTTTTAAGGTAAAACTGTTTCCACTGTTTGATTTCAGGTCCAGAGTGAAAGACAAAAAGATCAAGGGAACACATACCCTTACTTGTCAGGTTCAGCTGTGTAGATCATGTTGCTGAAGGAGAACCAAAGAGGGCTACAATTGGCAAACTGTCTCAAATCACTCCTTAACTACACATTCCCTCATCTGGCTTTCATTCACAACTTTTTCACCCCATATTTACAGCTTTTGGAGGCTGAATTCTGTTAAATTGCACCATTGGTAGTTCCTCCACATGCAGAAACCATACTTGATCTTAGCTGTGTGTGCTGCAAGAGTGCAAAAGCCACAAAGTCTAAATTGAAAAACATCCCTTTCCTCCCACTTTAAGTGCTGGACAATCCTGTTCACTGGCAGAGGAAGAGAGGGATTATTATCCTTTGAAGGAAGCAGCCTAAGAAACCATGGACATGCAGTCTGAGAGCAGACAGACACTTGTCTGCGTTGAATTTTTATCTACAGCTTGAATTAGGCTTTGTCTGCTTAGAAGCAATAGTAAGGGAGACACTTCTGAATCCAGGTCTTTACAATAGCACCTCCCATCACTTTCACCCATCTCAATATCTTTGGCTTTTTTTTTTTTATAATCAAGTACAACTTGTAAAATAATAATAATTACCTCACAAGAAAGACATGAAGCTTAATTAAATAAAGTCTGATTATCAGAAACTTGGAGTATGTGCAGAGCCTGTTTGCTATAGCTTTTCTATTGCTAAGCTTTTCTGCAGATCAAGCCTGGGCTGTGCAAGTGATATGAATCATCTGTATCAAAAGAAATATGACTCATTCAAGGCAGAGCCATCCAAGACCACAAACGAGACATTATTTTGATAATGAGAGATTTATAGAGGAGACGCAGAGAGAAGGATCTCCTGGTTCTTTTAACCCAGCCCCTATTCTAGGCCCCTAAACAATCTCCTTAAAAATGTAATAATCTTCACTTGAGCATCTTGACTGAGAAGGACTAGCCAGCAATTCATACAAGATAGAAAGCAGATGAGCCTCCATCAGTTTTACACCTAAACTCAAACCAGACTTCATCAAGCTCCTCTGTTCTTTTACTGCTGGTTGAGACTGGAAGTGGAAATGCCAAAGCATCCCAAAGATGGGCAGCATTTGTGTTGGGATGAGAAGCAGATGTTGAAGAAATCTCTGAAGAGATGAACTTCTCACAGAAATTTCAATGTTTTTTACACAATTCAAGCCCAAGACTTCAAGAAACAGGTGTATGCAGCCTCCACTCCAAAAGAACTCTGTTTAAAATATCTTTTGGGGCACATCCAACAGCTCCATAGTCATTGGAAATATCCTGGAGCATCTCAAAGGGATGAGAACCAACACATGGGTCACTAACCCAAGTAATCAGTGTACCTTGATTTTAACTGCCCAGCTGAAGACAAGTTAAACTCAGTATAGTGCAGGTGCCCTGCCCACATCAGGGCCTCGAAACAAGATGGTCTTTAAGCTCCCTTCAGACTCAAAGCCTCATCCAACCTGGCCTTGAACCCACCCGCAGGGGTGGCAATGTGTCTCGAGTTAAGAACAGATTGAAATCCATCCCTCTTATGTATCACTGTCTTTCTTTGTGGTATCAAATCAGATGTTGGGTCAAAACTCTCACTACATTTTAACTTCCATGGAGCTTAATGGACTTACTGGCTTCATCCAGTTGTGAAGTTAACTACACTGAAGATTGTTCAGCTTCTGTTGTGAGAAGACTTAAGTAACTACTGTGACTCAAATATGGTCAAGTAGAGAAATCCATTGCATTGTCTCGTTTTAAAAAATGGAAGCCATAGATGGGATTCATCTTAGCTGAGTGTGTTTAAAATCTTTATGACTTTAGTCATGCTAACACACCTAAAGTTATAGTGATTACTTGCAACTAAAATTGTAAGTTTCCCAGCTAAGAAAAATAGACTCTTTCAGCAAGTCTTTCATCTCAGCTATGTAAATTCATATTTTAGGTCTATTGATCTCAGAATGACCTGCCTTCCCCACTGCATACAAAGGGAATCCACAACAACCTCCTTAAATTTAGACTCTGAACTATAAACACCTACATTCCATCTGAAAAAAAAGCATGGAGGCATAATTTAACACCTTAACTCTAACTAGAAACCTGGCTGCGAGCATCTTCTGACAGGATATTTACAATAAGATATTTGTTCATGGAAAACTATTTTTTTAAAGCAAAATAAATATAAGAATGAATGAGTTATATTGAAAGTTTTATGGGTCTACAAGGAGCTAACACAACATTTTGACTCAAGAGAGTTTTTTAAGAGTGATCAAACCAAATTGGTATTAAGTGAAGATACTGTAAACACATTCATAAAATGTTATTTCTTTCTACGTGTGCATTTTTTTTATGGTTGACATATACCTAAGTATTAGTATTTGGCCCTGAATTCTTGTTAAATCTCTGAGTGTTTTATAGTGATTAATTAATTACTTATAGATCAAACTTGTTCTCTTGGATAGAAATCTACCTGGTGGGTTCCCCAATATACAGATTCCCTTATGGTTGGTGAAGAGGTAGGGGAAAAAGGAAATCTTTTTGCCTCCTGCTTTGCCCCCAGGAAGACACTTTCATAGTGCATCACAGGGCTCAGGCTACAGTTTTTCATCCCAACCCTTTTGACCAGTTACATGTGTATATCTGAAACTGCTGATGGAAGGGTTCATGAAATGAAGAGCAGCTTCACACTCCACCAAGCACATCGTTTTAAAATAAATAGATACTTCACTCCCATTTATTAATGCCAAAAGGTATTTCGAAACACATTTCATTTCCTAAACAACTGGAGGTTTCTCAATAGGCTTGAGGTGTTCCTATCTCTGAGGGACACGTGAAGCTCATCTCACTAACACCTATCAAAGGTGACACTAAAGTCAGTGTTAAGCACATGGACCAAGTCAGTCTTCCAGTTTCTGTGTATGGATTCAATACCAAAGAAGTAGGAACCTCCAGACAGTGATTCACTCCATCCTAAAGAAAGTTGCTTGCTGATTAACCAGGACTAGGAGTCTAATCTGTACACCACCAGCATGAAGAGGGCTTAATCCCTTCAAAAACAATCAGCTACTGCTATAATGCAAGTTTTACCCTAATTAAATCAGGCTCTTTTAGTACCAAGTCAACCAGACCACTTGTTTCAAGCCCAAATAAATATCTCCAGTAACAACCAAAACCAAATGTGAGAATTACCAACATAAAGGCTCGTTTGGATGAAAAAACAAATCCCTGTATTTCTAAGGCTATTTGGCTTAAATCAAACAACCAGTTAACCTTTGAACCAACACTGGGAAGTTTCCATTCCAATGAGAGATTTAGGAATCCATGCCAACAACCTACACTCCATCCCCAGTTGGCAGGAGCTTGGCAGGGACACAAAAAAACATGTTAACAATGCTACTTTTTTTCTATATATACAGTAAACCTTATGTGTATCAACACACTTGTTTAAACAGCTTTTTGAATCTGACTCACAATCTTCATGAATACATAAAAAGTTCCAGATGTTAAAATGTCCCAGGACGTGCATTTTAACCAACTTTGTTCTGCATTTGTAGCCCGACATGCAAAGAGGGCATATTGATTAGAATTACTGGCATACTTACCGCTTCAGCTTTCCTGCTTCCTACTGAGTGGTATTTCAATGGAATGACTTGTCTTTGTGCTATTTATTCCTAGCACGCTGCTCTTGGGATCCTGGATGCTTTGGAAATTCCCTTTTCAGAAGCAGCTGGAGAGTTGAAAAGGGGAGAAAGGAAAAAATAAGGAGCAAACTCAGTCTGAGACTTCACAGGTGCAGTGAGGGTGAGGTTGAAGGGAGGAAGAAAAGAGGATGAGGAGAAAATGTGTTTTCTCTTTTCCGCCTTTACAGGAACTGACCAGATAATGCCCAAATCTGTGCTGAGCTCAGCTCACCATTGGCATGTCCATGCCAGAGCCTTTGCACTGGTGCAAAGTCACTGTTTACTTTAATTCTTACCCATTATTAAACTTAAGACTTGGAATCCCCTGTAGCCTTTTGCTTTCATTAACAGTGAGTGTGTGCACAGCCAGAAAATCCAGGGCCTGGGAGGAACACACTGCAGACTGTTACAGCTTCAGCAAATGCCTGATAGAAGTGAGACATCCCGGATGATTTACATGGGAATTATCATAAAGGCTTAGTGGAGTTCAAGATCAGATGTTGTGATTCTTTCTGACCTTGCTTGCACTGGTGTCACACCAGTGCCACATTTCTGATTTTTGTTTAGCTACTTCTGAACAAGGATAAAGTTTAGGTGGATCTTTTTGAAGTCTCATAATTATTCTGTTATTAAAAAGGATGAACCACTTAGATCAAGGTCTGCAAAGGGTTGATGGAGCCTGTGCTCCTCTGTACTTGGAGTGGCATCTTAGAATGCTATCCAGTTCATTTATTGCAAACTCCCAAAAGAGGCACCGCAGAAAGCAGCAGGTATTCATTTGATGGAGTAACCCAAATGACGACATTTCAGCTCCCTGAGGAGTCAGCTGGCACCATCAGGACTGACAAAGAACTCTCCAGGGACTGAGTGCTTGTTTTACCCTGTGACTTTCCAGTTGACAGTGCATACGTGATGACAGGAGCAGGAGTCTTCCATCCCAGCACGCAAGCCAGCTGCAAAGCAATTTTGCCTCTTTTTCCCCTGGTCCCAAAAAATTTGCATTCATCCCTGCAGAACAGCCTGTGCCTGGTGTTAGGAATGAAGGATATGTTCCTATTTCCTTCATTTTCCTCCTTTGCCCCAAATCTCCTGCTAGAGATTGAATTTTGATGTGGAAGATGCCTTCTGGGCAAGGCAAACCATGTGTTCTTCAGGACCATGATGTTTTAGCTGAACCCATTCTGGCAGAGTTAAGAACAGCCTGTGCAAGCCTGGCTTGGGCACCTGACACCATGGATCAGGCACAGCAGCAGATGACTCAGCAGGGATACACACAGCCCCAGGTACAATTTAGGGATAAATGAGAGGAGGGCAGGTGGGAGGACCTTCACAAACTTGGCTATAGCTGTGAGTACAGGGTCATGACAAAATAACCTACTTTTGACCTCTCAACTTGAACTTCTGGGGTTTCTGATTAAAATTAAATGTAAGTGTTAGCTGGCAATCTCTATCTTCTCCACTAACAGTGTTGGCTACTTCCCATAGCAGGATATTTAATACTTGGAGAGCCATAGGCACCTGTATGCTGAAAACAACACTGAAATGCTTTTACCTCTAACTGAAACCCACCTCCCTTTATTTCTGAGTGACACTTTATGTATTTGCATGCTTGGCTTCATCTGGCAGTGCCAAAATACAGGCATAGGATTTTGGTGTTGTCCAAGTAGTGAGAATGTGGCCTCCTGCTCCAAGATTTTGCCTAAGCGTGGCAGCAAAAGGACAGATGAAGAAAAGATGTTGGACAACACTGTAGCAATATAAATTATGCTTCAAAACTTCAGGTGTACCAGAACTTGAACAGGTCAAAGGCTTTGGCTTCTTAATACTTAGATCAGCAATCTAAAAAATGCATCTCAAACACTGCAGAAATTTAATTGGATTGGAGGTGTTAACCACAGGAAGAGTCAATTCACCTCATCTAACTTTAACCATCAAAAAGTCAGACATCTGTCTACACTGTTTAATCAGTTCCTCTAACAGCCAGTGGAGAGAGACACAAACCTCTAGAAATGGCTTAATCCATCCCAGTATAAGTGAGATGAGCTGGACAATCCTGTCTGCTTCCATTGACTGCTGAGAGATGACCAATAGCTTAGATGAACAGTTTGGATTAGGAACCTGCCATCTAGACATGTGACATTCCATGAGGCTCATCTCCCTCCCAGATATTCAGGATTCCTTTAAAAGTCTCATCATGAGTGTCGTTGCGGTAACAAATACTGCTTTTTCGTATTTATGCTTCCCAGAAGCAAGTTTTGATTTCAAGTGTATCTCAATTTCTCCAGCAATGATTCACTGCCATTCTCCTCTTCCCCCATTTAAACACACTTATCTACGCATGTTTATATGCACCGTGTATGCATGTAAACACTATATAGATGAACTAACTCTATCTGCATGTGTAATGCAACATGCATGCATTTCATGGCATCTGATTTTATATGAACAGGGAAATTTAACAACGTCTCCAAATTTCTGCACTGAGTTCCAGGCATGGAATACTTTTTGTATTAACTACTCATGGAATCATGGAATGGTTTTAGTTGGAAGGGGCATTAGAGATCATTCAGTTCCAAATCCCCTGCCATGGGCAGCAACACCTTCCACTTGTACAGATTGCTCAGACCAGGGCAAACTGCTGGAAACTAAATGCTTTATCAAATTATTATTAATTTTATATGCTTGAGGGTTATTTGTAAGCCACCTTCCCCCAGGTGCTGTAGTTGGCTTGTTCTGGGGTACTTAAGTCATGTGAAATTTTGAACCTCTCTTATCTCTTCCTCCAAACTAAAGTCAGCTGAAGGTTTTGAAGTTCACACTTAAAATGAACTTCTTGTCTGTTGAGTCTTATAAATGTTCTAACCTATAGCTTGTACTTCTGATCTGTGGACAGTGTCTGTCAGATGCACAGTTAAAATGACCAGCTTTTATCATCACTTGAAGTCAGAAAGAAAAACAAACAAAACCAAAGCAACAACAAAACCCACACAAAGACAAAAACAAAGCAAAAACAAAACAAAATTAAACAAGACCAAAAAAAAAAGAAAAAAAAAAGACAATACATACACAGTCTGTTTATATCCTAATAATGTCAGGTGGACTTTTTTTTTTTTTTTTCCCAGGAAAATAAATTACCAGATAAATAGCTTACTTGGATACTAAACAGATTAGCCCTTCATGACATTTAAAGGGAGAAAACTACTTTGTAACAGGAAAATTATTTTTATATCTCCTATCTCACCTGGTGCATTTCCCTTCCATTCTACTGATAATCCCCACATACTTTTTATTAAGAGCAATTCCAGACTCCATTATTGTTCCAAGTTCTGACATTCACATAGGAAATGAAAAACTGCCCGAACGTTCCTTCCTGCTCATAAAGTCCTGGAAGAGGTGGATAAAACCACAGAATCTTTTGACTTAGGGTAGATTTTTTTTTCCCTGCATTTGCATAAATCCCCCAGGCAGGCAGGAAGAGACAATATTTCAAACCCAATCCCAAATATTTCATTTGGAGCGGTTATCTCATAATTACAGAGCTGCAGCCAATTAACAAAAATAGAAAGTTGTGGAATAATTCTGTGCTGTTAGAGATGGAGGAAGGGATGGAGCTTTTGGGTTTTAACGTGTATTATATGCAGATCTACAGTTCTGGCCTAAACCAGGCAGTCCCACAGAGTGACCAATGATTCCTTTGCCTGGAGGGTACACACACCCTGGACACATTGATCCAAACACCTTTCCCTTGTGTAGAAGTTTTCTGTTGTGAGACAACCACTGCTGCCATGGTGATTTAATGAAACAGTGAAATGTTATGGGCACTCTGAGGCACAGGTTTTATTTGCCCACCAAAAATGCATGGAGAAGTTGGAGAGAATATAATTGTCTTTGGCAGGAAATTAGTGTTCATACGCAGACCTTCCCTGGAAGCCTGATAATTGCAGGGGGGGGAAAGCCTTTGCCTTAACATCACCTGACCCTCAGAATCTGCAATAACAAGAACCCCCAGTCCTGTGTGGGCCCAGAATACAGTGAGGTGAAGATGGAACTCTGGGTATATGCAACTCCTGCTGGGAAACTTCCTTTGAAAACCCCTCAAACTCCTCACTCCCTCACCAGCAGATTGGACTTAGTGATTCAAGGTTATTCCTGACTTAATCCCGAAGATTTCCAACCTACGATTTTGCTGCTGTGCCACATGCGCTTTCTGTTTGTAGGACACAGACTGCTCAAGTGTTTTACAGGTGAACACTGAAGGCCGTGGTGAGGAGGGGATGGCGGCAGAACTTTTCCATCTTCATGATATATTTATCATTTGTGAATCAAATATGTCCTGTGGTAACTCTCTAAATAAACAAACCTTAGGAGTTGGACTTGATAAGCCTTGTGAGTCCCTTCCAGCTCAGGGTATCCTATGATTTTTACCTCTGCAGCATTTCTTGCAAGTGAAAATTTGGGTGTGTTTTTCCTCGCATTGAGATCAGAGCCTGCCCCTGAGTATAACAACAATCAGAGGGTTCCCTGTGATTAGTGGCCTCTTGGCCAAACAGAAGTGTAAGGGATTATCTCATACAGTCTGTAAGGTCCCCTCACCACTTCCCAAGCTCAGGAACGGGGAGCAGTCTCAAAGCATGGCTGTGTCTACAGCAGGTTACAAGCAGAGCTGCCACAAACACAGGATGTTTCCTATTCTCTGTGCCATGCAAACAGCTCCACTGCAAACCTCTGGTAGACCATTTTTAAGGTCTCTGGGGAGAACTTAAAACACCTTCCAGTGCTTGGAGGGTCTCCAAGAGAGCTAGAGAGGGACTTTGGACAAGGGCCTGGAATGACAGGACAATGAGGGATGGCTTCCCACTGGCAGAGGGCAGGGATAGATTAAAAATAGGGAGAAATTCTTTGCTGTGAGGGTAGGGAGCCCCTGGCACAGGTTGCCCAGAGAAGCTGTGGCTGCCCCTGGATCCCTGGAAGTGCCGAAGGCCAGGTTGGATGGCGCTTGGAGCAGCCCAGGATAGTGGAAGATGTCCCTGCCCATGGCAGAGGGTTGGAATGAGAAGATCTTTAAGGTCTCTTCCAACCCAAACCATCCTATGATGCCATGACTAATGTCTTGGAGTGACTTTCCTAAATCACTTGCATACAAGTACGTGGATCCCAGCTTTGCACAGAGATTCAGTGTCAAAGGATGAGCAAATTTACCCTTCTGTGTCAGCTCAAGGCCAGCTGAAAGGAACAATCCAAATTATCTACTATTTCTGTGTGAGGTCCCTGATGTAGAAGTGCCATGTCCCCTCTGCTGGCAGTCAATCACTTTGTGTCCCAGTCCCCTTGAAATAAGCTGGATCTCTGGATGTGGTTGGATAAGAGGCAGGGAAAGTCATCAGTTTCTTGACTACTGCACAGTGTAGGACTAAGTAGGTTTATTCCTGAAATGGGTAAAGATGCTGATGGTCATGTCCAGTGCAAATATGCCAAAGCAGGGAAGGTAAAATGCTCCTGCCCATCAGCTTTCCTTAACTGCAGGAAGTCTACCTGTGGCTGTTTCCAGCCCTGTCTGCACTGATGGTATTTCTGCCTACTAATAAATTGGCCCTGTGTGGTTATCATCAGAATTTGACTTGAATACTTTCAAAATTTGTGCTTTTTTTCCCATATACGTACTACAAGGGAAGTTATTTACACAAGGATAATAAAATCACATCCTTGACGGAGATCCTGTGTCACATTGTTTCTAGCCTATCTCAAATAGCATGACTGAGTGTTTTGCTATGAAAATTTAAGGAATATTCTGTGTTGCACCAAAAGGCCAAAAATGTGAATCAATTGCTTTACAGTGGACAGCACTGAAAAAAAATTAAGGCCAGGCCCTTCTTCTACTGAGTCAATTATAATTTTGCTCCTGATTGAAATAAAAGCTGAATGAGACTTCATAACTACTTCCCTGGGTACTTTAATAGCCAACCCTGTGTCTTTATAATGCCTGTATTTATATGGCTTACTCATTTAACTACATCCTTTCCCCTTCATTTATATTACAAATAAACAGAAATTGTTGAGCTGATGCCTAAAAAAAAAAAAAAATAAAATAAAAAAATAGTAAATATTTGCTACAGTAACAACTAAAAAATAGGATTCTCCTCTGGCCCTCCATTTATTAAGGATGAATTGGGTCCAGTAATTTTTATTACATTCATTATAAAACAGACCACACACTAGTTTCTTTTAGAAATGTTTAATCAGGTTTTTAAAATTATTAGAGTGGCTCCTAGGACCTGGAGCACCTTGGGATGTGCAGACGGTATCTACTGAAGGGTCTCACCAATTCCCCTCCTGATTTGCTCCAAAAAAATGCATTTACTGGTGTGACTGCAAAGAGCTGGATATGGAAGCATTGTCTGCTGCAGCCTGACACCAGAAGGTGTAATATTGTCTATTTTTGCATCAAAGTCACCCAAATGAAGAATAATCTGCCCCATATGGATACTGATATGACTCGATTGTGCCATTTGGGCCAGATGCCAAGGAAGTGGGGTCTGATAGCTCCAAGCTGTCTGCTGTGGAGGATGGACTTGTAACTCCTTATGTTACAAATATTGGAGATTCCCACTGTTTGAATCTTTTTCTTCTTTTTCTGAAGTCCATAAAGGTTCACCAGAATGCACAAAACCTGGAATGTTTTTCTTCTTTCTTGTGAAGCTTTCCTGATGCTCTTTCCACATCTTCAAGCAAAATGACAGTTGGCTAAATGCCACTCTGCTTTAAAAAAAAAAAAAAAAATTGAATATGAAAACAAATAAAAAATGAAGTGGATTTAAAATAAAAAAAAAGGTCAAACAATAAAAATTAGGAAAATTAAGATCTGGAATAACATAATTAACAAACAGAAGATTTGGAAATTACTGGAAGAGCCTGTTATTTTTTCACATTTAATTTTAAGTTAGTGGAAAGAATGAAGAATCAAGACAAGCCAAGTAATTCTTACAGCTGACCTTACTGGCGCTTTTCCTCAAATCCAGGTCACACTCCAACTTTTCTTTGTTCACTGCAACAAGTTACCCTGCTACTTGGCAGAGCAATTAGCGAGTTGATATTGAAAAGCAAGCCAAAACGTTGTTGTTCTATACAAATGATAAATGTTGTTGTTATCATGTGAAAACTGCTGCTCCATCGATCTCACAAGGTGAAGAGGGAGCCTGGTCTGCCTCTGACTCGGGACACAGTCAGACCAGGCTGAAGTCATGCACAAACTGTTGCATAGGTGCTTCAGGACCCTGCCAAAACAAGGTCTATAAACGCAATATATGGTTTCAAACCGTGGATCACGGCCAGCCCGTGGAAAACTTGCTCACACTTCGGCCTGCAGGTTAACCAGGGAGACCTGAGGGAAGGAGGGACTCCTGTCCCTGTTTCTTGTGTGTCTGCCAGAAGCTCCTGCTGCTCTTTACATCCCCAGAGACCACGGGAAAGGGAAAGAAACACTCCACAAATTTTCAGCTGGTGAGTGCATCAGGAAAGCCTCTCCTTCTCTCGCTGCCACCATTCACACCCGGAGTTATATTCTCTAATAACCTTTCACATGGCCTGACAAAGGCCTGGCCAGTTCCTCTCTTTTCCCAATAATAAGAAAGAGCAGAAGAAACTTTGCAGTTTATGGATGCAATAATCTCATTAAAGCTTCACCATGGCTTCCAGAAGTTTTAATAAACCAGCTGGCTAATCACAATAATCTCCCTCCCCCCCTCCACTTTATGGAAAGATCCTGCGGTCAGGAAATATAAAACTCTCAACACGTTGACCACAGCAAGGATTACAGCCTCATGCAGTGACACTTTTCCAACTGGAGATCTTGTGTGCTGCACAAACCTCAAACAACCTCATAAACAAGTTCGAAGCAGACCTAAAGCCGGGCTTGCCAAGGAGAACATCAAGAGTGATTCTGTTAATGAGGTTTGGCTGGAGCTGAAACACCTCTCCTAAGTGTGTTATTTTTAATCAAGTCATTTCCAGCAGGAACCTTTATGGGAGCATGCATTGATTCATTCCTTAAAATTTACACTTGAAGGCCCCAGTCTTGGGCCACTGATGTCACCAAAGGCTGTGGCAGTGATGGGTGGGTGTGGGAGCAGACACCAAGCTCAGTGACTCAGTGTCCACAGCTCAGACCTGAATCCATGTCCTCAGACTCTCATGCCTCAGAGAAGGCTGGGAACATAATCCAAGAGCTTGCCTCTACAACAAAGAATGTCAATCACGAATCAGAGAACTACCAAAGGGCTGTAGCACTTCTATGGAGACAGGTTAGGACAGTTGGGGTTGTTCAGCCTGGAGAAGACTTTGGGATGACCTCATTGCAGCCTTCCAGTACTTGAACGGGGCTTATAAAAGAGGGAGAGAGAATTTTCATGTAGGCAGACAGTGACAGGACAAGGGGGAATGGGTTTAAAACCATTCACTTCCAGTCCATAACCACTTCTATTCAATGTGTACCTGAAACAAGAGCTGCTTTTTTTCCCCAGAAAAAAGGAGATTTAGGGTTAGTGTCCTGCTCCACTTGAAAAATTTCAGGCCCTTTGTCTCCCAATAAAGCTTCTTAAACCACCAGGCCACTTTAGGAAAAAAGGAATCTCTTCCCCTCATGCTGCAATTAAGTGACTGTGGAGCCAGGAGTGAGGAAATGGGGAATCTGATTTCCCTTTGGACAGATTCTAGGTGCCTCCTAGACCTGTCTTTGTACTACAAACAGTGGCAGGTGTTAAATGTGGAGACCACATCCAGAGAACCTGTGCTGCTGGTAGAAATTGCGTGCTCCTCCTGTGGCAGCAGAGCAATGCCAAGCACCTACAACAGTGTCAGAACATAGTGTGGCTCAAAAGAAACTTGAGCTTATGTCCGACCTGTCAGGCCTCAAAAGCTGAATCCTCCTAGGTCAAAAAAATTGAACCCTTGCACAATAAAGCTCAGCACAAGGAAGGAGAAAATTCTGCAGTAGTGACTAGACTGCTGGGAAAGTGCAATTTTTTGTGTCTGAAGACCTCAAAATTCTTCTCAGCATAAATTAAGCAGCAAAAATCATCTTCTTGCCACTTATCTCTGCCTAATTTAGTAACTTATCAGATACAGACTCTTAGTTCATTGGGGGCATCACTAAGCATAAAAGGCACTTCATAACATCTTCTTTGACTCCTCTGGATGTTTGTAAAGTCCACTGAGAAACAAAGATGTAGAAATTATGTTCTTCCAGCCAACCTAGGTACTCAGTCAGGGCGATACAAGGCACCCACTGGAAGTTCTTTCTACCCATGTAGAGGAAACCTTTGCAATTTTTACAGGTGTCTCCTTATAGTCAAGTAAAACCTAGGGAGAATAACTTCAGTCCTTGGCAAACAACCAGAATATGGCTCTTTATCCCCATTTATGAACTTTAAAAATGAGAGTTAAAGCACCTGAGAAAATACGGCATTTTATCCTCATTCCCATGCCATGTCTCTCACTCAGCCACATTGTTTCTCTAAAGGTTTTCTACTCCTGGAAATGTACTATTTCTGGATAATGGTTCCCAAGTAGTTGCTTAATTAAAGCCCCCATGTAGCCAGTTTTATTCCAGAATTCTGGAATAGCTATTCTGGTAAATTCTGAAGTGTCAAGAAGCCCTAAGGCACGAGAAGAGAAGTATGTGCCTGTCTCAATGAGAAGCTGTTAAAAGGAAGGTGAAAATAATAGGAAACTTTCGTATATTGGTAAAAGGCAATGAGTGTGTTGCTGGTAGCATCACTTTAAATCATTTTGGCACACAAACAACTGGAGCTGCACAACTAGTTTGGAGGGGAAAAGAAGGATTGAATTAATGCACTTTCTTTTTCGATTCACACATGGTCTTTAAGGTTGCAGTTTAGTCATTATCTGAATTAACATTCCAAATAATTTCTTGGAGGAATCTCAGTCTCAGGTCTATGAGCTGTTGATTGTATGTGTTTGATACATGAAAATCAAGCTGTGCTAATTAGTTTTGATTTTACATATAGTTTATGATGTGTTACCTCTTTGCCTTGATTGGATTAATGCAGCTCTTAGAAACACATGTTACACATGAAAAAAGAAAAAGTATTTTCAAGTACCTCTGACACAAATATCCTCTAACAGTCGTTGGAAATTCCTGGTTTGTGCAAATTTTCCTGCAGTAAACTTATAGGTTAAATTATACATTTAAAAAATTTAGGCTCTGGGACCAGGAACAGGACAAAAAAAAAAAAAAAAAAAAAAAAAAAAAAGCAGTATTTTATTTGGGCAAGAAGTCAATGTTTTGTAGACTAGCCCAGCATTGTTCATTACTGTGTTCATTAATTGCATCCACTAATTTTGTAGCCCTTTTTCCTGGCACTGAGAGTGTTCTGCTCACACACCAACCCCATCAAACACACACACACTGACCTTCAGCTTCAATCATGCCCTCTTGCCTGCACTAACATGTACTCACCCAGACACTTTCACATTGGGTTACGTGCCCAACTCCTGGCACTCACATCCAGTTATGTCCATAGTGTTACACCCACACTTAATTACAATCACACCCTCACACTCCCCATCCAGTCACACCACCAGTGCTGCCCACCTCCCCCCATGGTCAATTATCATCACATGTGATTAAACCTGCAGTTCTGCACCTATAATCCTCCCCTGGCACTCACTTCCACTTATGCTCAACAGCCCTCCCTGGGATGCATGTCTGCTCGTCACATTCACGCATGGAAACACCGGGTTTCTTCTTGCATTCTGACAGTGGAGTGGGTGGGGGTTTTTTGTTTTTTGTTTTTTGTTTTTTTTTCAGTTTTCCTCTCAGTGGCACAAAGACCATCCACTTCTTGTTGAGGAACAGAAAGACCTGCTGTAGCCTTCTCAAAAAATCATCTTGAATCATTATTTTGACACCTCCTGAGGAATGTATGCTGTGGTGGTTTTGATTTTAGTTCCTGGTGGGACTTTAAATTGAGGCACCATTTAGCAAAATGCTGTGTACTTGAAAAAAAAGGCAGTGCCAGCGCTGTAGATTCAGGCTGTATCCATCTTTTATCTGTAGGCAGGGATGGAGTTTCTCATGGAGGAATATAGTCACCTCCTCAATCCCCTGTTGCATCCTTGGGAATGCTACAAAATCAAATCCCTGGTGTTGCCTGACACATGGGCAGGCACGCATCAAGCGGTCTGCAGGCACCTGAGGTGGTCCATACAAATAATCCTCTCTGCATGGCTGCAGGGCCTTCCTGAGCAGCTGGTGATGAGCAGGGAAATCCTTCTTCTCCCAAATTCAGCGAAAGGGTTGCTGTCAGTGACCACAGAGCCAGAAGTGTCCAGGCCCAGGTTGGATGGGGCTCCCAGTAATGTGGTCTGGTGGAAGGTTCCCTGACCATGGCAGGGGAGTTGGAAAACCATTACTTTCAAGGCTGCTTCCAACTCAAACCATTCCATGATTCCTTGCTTCTGTGACCTCTCCCCTAAGCCCATCACATCTTCATGAAGACAAGACCCACTTCAGAGGTGTGTGAAGCCCACACAAATGTTAACAAGAAATCTGGGAGACAAGGGGACTGGTTTCACCAGGTGCATTCAATCCCAGGAACACTAACCACAGCCATGAATATTATTCAAAGATTAGAAAGAAAAGAGGATAGAAGAAAATGTGTTCAGACACTTTAGAGGCATAAAGAGAGGACTCCTCTGTACCAACCCATGTGCACCCGCATGCACAGACATCACCTTATTTTTTTCAGTATTTAAAACTACAGTCAGTCTGAACCAGACTTAAGAGGAAGCTCTGAGAATCTGAAGTAATTTCTAAAGCAGGTTTTAATTTAGGAAGATAAGGAAAAGCTCTGACTAAGAAGCCAGATTTCCAATTGTATATTTCTGATAAAGAAACTTTGGACCAGAGGTTTTATTAATCACGACAAGATCCCAACAAAATTCATTCCTAAAAGTAGTGGCAGGTGGTGGGAGAAAGGAAAAAGGTGAATAAGAAAAGAAAAATAACCAAACCAAAACCATCCAAACTTAAAAATCCCTGCAGGACAAGACAGAGTCTATGGATAAGTGCCTGCCACCACAATGGGATACACATGGCCTGTTCAAAAATGCCTTTGCAGGAAGCCAGGCCACAAATAAAACAAGACATGTGGTGTGGGGCTGAATTGGCCACTTTTTTATTAAATAAACAATCGATCCACATCAAGTAACTCTAAATCGTTTTGGAGACCTTTGTTGATCCTGACCAGAACTAATATGTGCGGATAACCTGCACTTGGCATTGTGATTATCATTCCCTGCACATCTACCACCCATCAGAAATCCCAACTCTGTCTGTCTCAGAGGGGCAGGAGAGCAGAGGAGAGAGAGGGTAGGAAGGGACACAAAATGAGGGAACAATCTCTTTTCATCATCCAAACATCTTCAGGACTGTCCAAGCCTGAAGAGATGCAAAGCACAGAGGCGACGCACACCAGTGCCAGTGTCACAGGGATGGCACCTCCATTCCACGCCCAACTCTGTGCTCTGCCCAGCATTCCATGCAGGGACTAAAATACCATGACTGCTCCTGGCATAATTCTTGGCAAAGCCAACAGAAGGAAGTTAGAAAAATATGAAGGGCTAAATTCATCCTGCCATCTCCTCGTGGAAAGATTAAAAGTCAAATTTTTGCCACAACCCAATGACTTTAAAGATACAACAGAAATTGTAATGCAACATAGAAAAATTAGAAAGTATTTCACCACGGCATTGTCATAACCAACAAAGATCACAATGACAAGAAAGGAAGAATATTTTGACCAAATGTCTTGCAAAGCTCTTGCGTCTGAAGAGGGTGGGATTCAGGTTTGGCTGCTTGAATACTCCAGGTTCACTCCTGTGATTATTGTGGCTTCAGATAAGTTGTTTTGCTCCAATGTTCTTGTATTACTTTTATAAGTCAGGGATATTTTGATCAACATTTTTCCAAGCTGCTGTTGGCTCCTTGTTCCTCATTCTTTTTTTCAGGACCCCATATTTTTAACCACCATTTTTTTAAAGCCATGCTAAGAGTCACCACTCCATAAACCACTCCCACTCATCCTACAGAAATGTAAGCATTTTGGAAAAATGACCCTGAAGTAACTGAGATAACACCTGTGAGCTTCTGCCATACTTAAGGCAAGGTTAGGGCCAAGGGGCAAAGATCTGCATTCAGAAGAGTGAAAATCTTTCTGGTGACAGTAAAGATTACAATTCAAACATTTGCTAGGAACATGAAAAAAAATTGTAAACATTTTTGCTCTCTAGAGGTATACTCTGCTTTTCAGCAGATGATCCATCACTCCCTATTTTGATTTTTCATCAAAATATGAAAACTGCAGTCAGAGTAGTATTTTTCTGGAGGCTTGATCCTCAAAGACTAGACCCAGACCTGAGGGTCCATCAGGATCTCAACAGAGTTTCTGTGGCACCACTGTCATCCCCAAACGCAGTTAACTTTCTGTTGAGAGGGATTTTGTGGATTTACACCCAAAATGATCCGTGTCTGATATTTGTAGTGGGCTCCTTTCCTATGGAGTAAAAGAAGGGAGAAAAATCATGCAGCAAAACATATGCCATTATTAAAACAAAAATGCTGCTCAGGATAGAGCAGAGAGAGCAACTTCGCAATAAAAATCCCAATCCACATTTTGGGTTCACACCTCTCAAACAGCTTGTGGGAAAATAGTAACAGCGACAACAATAAACACAGGAGCAACAAAAATGTGGAATCCCAATGCCTGTGCCCACAGTGAGAATAAAAAATGCAAAGCCTGGGCCACCTCGCCTTTAATTTCCTAACTGCTGTTTTGTAAGGCTGTGTCATGCTTCTCAGTTCAAACACGCTTTGGCTCTTTATTATTCATGGGCCTTTTTCTCAGTCAGTGGTGTTGAATAATAAAACAGCCCAGGATCAAATGGGCCAATTCTCCACGCCTGACACCAACTGCTACTGTTCGCTGGGCTCTGCCAAGCGTTGCCTCTGATAATGAGTGGGATTTGGTTAAACAGTAAATTAATGAATAATGAAATATCCAGGTTGATCAGTTAGAGAGCACGCTTGCTTTGCCCCCGGCCAAGTGCTCGGGGCAGAAATTACTCTCAAACGGCACTTGCCTGTGTGCTGGGCTGGATAACTATTTTACAGCCTATTGCTTGACAGGATGTTGGGAAGGGGGCGAGGGGAAGGGGGGAAGTCGGGGAAGCAGAGCGGGCAGGGCAATCTCCTTATCACCCTGCACAGAGGGGAGAAGGGGCCGCATTGGGGTTGTGCAGACCCCCCCTAGAAAGAGGAGAGGGTTGCAGGGTTGAAGGAGGTGGTGATGAGGCTGGGGAAAGGATGACCTCCCTCTTTGGTCTTCCTCCCTCTTCTCCTGGCTTTTTTATTGTTGTTGTTGTTGTTATTATTATTGTTATTATTATTATTATTATTTCCTAGTCAAGGTTACCGATATTACTGGGGTTAACCCAGATTTCCCCCCTTCCCCATCACTGTTAATTCTCGCTTTCCATCAGCACTGTCCGAAAGTGTTTCAGAGCGGGGCCATCCCTCCTGGCAGGGCTTGGAGCCCAGAATGCAGAAAGAGCCTCCCGGAGCCGTGTGTCAGGTGTTTTGGGCAAATAAAAGAGCCTGTGAAAGGCTCTGTCCGCACGGGATGGGGCACAGAAACAGAGGGATGGAAAAAGCAAGTGCGGAAAGGAGAAAATAACCCTGAACCCTTCATTTTAATAACCCCGTACCCTTCATTATCTGCATAGGGAGAAATAAGTAGCTGTGAAATATTTCCCGCAGGTCAGTAACACAAGCGCATGTGTGTGCACAAACACACAGGCACGATTTTTACCGCTGGAGAAGGGGAAAAAGCTCTACTTGACTCGTACACGCGGGGCTGTACCCCAGCCCAGGGTGTTTGGGGTGATGGTACTGCTCCACATCACCGAGCAAATCACTACAATTATCACCTTTTATGCAGATGAGAAACTCTCTGTAACCAACTTTTTTTTTTAATTTATTTTTTTATTTTATGGCTATTCTTTCCAAACTTTCCGAACACGCCCCAGCTTCTAAGCCGGAGCAAGGAGGGTGAGGAAAAAAAAAAAAAATATATATATATATATAAAAGAAAAGAAGGGAGTAGACAACCCATCTGTTTCCAAAATGCGAGTTTTCAGGTCGTGGCTCAGCTACTTTCCCTCGCCTCACGTCACTCCTAAGTTAAAGTTTAGAGAAACCTGCGAAGCGTAAGGAGAAGGAGGTCCCTGCTCTGCCTCGACCATCGCCCGTCCTCCCCCGGCAGCTGCCGGGCGCAAGGAAAAGCCTCCAGGCTCCGGCAAGGTCCCGGGAAATC